>NC_056732.1:1666581160-1666748660 GCF_019279795.1 Protopterus annectens
TTTATAGCATGCGTTTTTATCAAGGGGAGATGAAATGACTGTAGCATTCACAACAGTCAACAGAATTCCCAAGATGAGAAGTCATTAATCAAGATATATATGGTTCAAAAGTACATGCAGCATGGAAAGCTTAGGATTATACCAAAGAGTTGGATTGTACCACGAAGTGAAGGAAATATTCAACAAAATATACAAATTGAAAAGCAAAACTCAGCCAGTGTAAAAAAGCACTGCATAAAATTTTAATCAAATAAATAAAATAAAGTACAAAATGTTAAAAGCTTTTGTCCAGTAAAAAAATATATATGTTGCAGTTCTCCAGAGCAATACAATTACCTCCCAAAGTGATTTTAATACCAAACGTCACTTAATGACCTGGCTTTTTTAAAGCCATAGTACAGAAATATAATAAATGTTTTCTAAAACCTATAGGTCACTCAGTCGCCAAATATAAATACATTTATAAACCTCACATAAAATAGATAACAGCAATAAAAACAAGTTCCAACCATCAAAAATAATTGGAACACCACAAAATATTATGTATTGCATACATTAAGGTTTAGCTACATGTCATTTTAAAACAGGATAAATGGAACCAAAGTTATTAACACCAGGTTTGTGTGTGGTCTCCAGTCTAATCTGCCAATAAAATCCCCTGTATTGAAGGTAGGTCTTCCAGGCACCACCCCTTAAACTGGGCTCGACAATATCCAAAATACAGAACAAAAACTTCCTAAATTGGTAACATATTTTTGTACATTGGAAGGTAATTGTATTGTTCTGAAGAAATCCAACATACTTTTTAGTGGACAAAAGTGTTTCATGTTTTGTACTTTATTTTCTTTGACTAATGTTTTATGCAGTATTTTTTTACACTGGTTGAGTTTTGCTTTTCAATTTGTATATTTTTTTGAATGTTTCCTGTAGTTCATGGTACAAGCCAGCTCTTTGGGACTGTCCTAAGCCTTCTGTGCTGCACGTACTTTTGATTCGTAGTGGTTTTATAAGATATATATGGTCACAGCTTAGGCACCTCTACATATCAAATGACTTTTCTGTATGAAGAAACCATACAGACCTTACGGACTTAGTGTATATCAGGTTTCAGGAAGCAAATGTGGAGACCAAGAGTTAATAGCAGGCAGTATTTACCTTTTAACGTGGAAAGTTTACTTAGCATTTGCCTTTATTGCCTGTAAAAAGAGATCTGTTCCATGAAATATCTAGATAAACATCTGCACATTTAAGGCAGTAATTAGTGGTAACCATCCAGTCAGCTTTTCTTAATTTTACCCTATAGGAGCTTTTTGTATTAATCCACTTACTGTTTAAGAGAGAATACCTTCTCTTCAAAGGCATTTGAGGTATGTGTGCTAATTACAGATGCAATCACAGGAGACAAAGTAGGCAAATAGACTACATCCTTAAAGGTATTCTGCCAGTTGCTTCATTCTGCACAGTTCTGACATAAGAAGCATTATTAACAAGTAGTCATTAAGAAACTGGTCTTCAGTTGTGTCTTCCAGGGCAGCAATCATATCACTAAATGCAAAGGATTTTTTAAAGATATCCTGCAAAGTATAAAAAATATAATTTATTTCAGTAATGTCAACCCTTCATTCCAACTCTGGCAGTTTTGCACAGAGGATCAAGTTTTAACTGTCTTGTTGTTTTACCCATATAAAAACAAGTACATGACTGACAAGTAGGCAAATAAACAACAAAAGTACTCTTGCAGTCTGCCTTACAATGTATAAAGTACTTATAATGGGTCACCGGGTGCTCAAAAATATGGGATGTGTCTATACATATACAAAAAGGGTGATTACAGTGTCTTGTACACAGGCAGGTCGTAAAATTCCAGGATTTACAGGTAAAAACAAGAGCAATATGGAAGAAATGATACCTAGGCAATTCCGACAGTAGTAGGAGCAACAGTTCTAATAAAAAAGAATTTGCAGCATGCTTAGCTATGCTACCAATACATGTAACTATGAATTACAGAAGGGGTCAATTCTGGACATATTGCACATGCTGAGAAGAGCACATTGGCTAACATCAAAGATTGAAACAATACTAATTTCATGAACTTAAATCTTACCCTGACTTTCGAATGGGGTCCATTCCCATCATGGCATAATAAATCCAAAAAACTTGGAGAAATTAAATCAAAAGAAACAGGTGGTATCTTGTCAAGGTAGTTATGTCTAAGCAAGAGAAGCTGTTGCACCTAGAGAAAGTATAGGAATGCAGAGGCATGTTGTGTGAGACCCCAGAGATGCAGAAAGGGTCACCCAAGCAGATATGCCTTATCCAAAGGGGAAAAAAAAACAATCTGAAGTAATGTTTTTTGTGTTGTGGCCGAGGGATGTTTTTCCCTTGGATGTTCGAAATTCTGCGGTTCGATATTAAAAGATCGGTGTTTAGGTGTTCGATTACCTAAGTGTTCGGTCTTCTAATATAGACCCATCTAACAAATGCGATACCTATCAAATTATTTTCCAAGATTAAAATTATATCACACAAACTGGAATGCACTTAATAAAATGTTTAGTGACCATTAAGAAAGGTGTGTATATTAAAGAGGAAGGCAGATATACCGCCAGCTTAAATAAAGTTTTATAGCATGCGTTTTTATCAAGGGGAGATGAAATGACTGTAGCATTCACAACAGTCAACAGAATTCCCAAGACGAGAAGTCGTTAATCAAGATATAAATGGTTCAAAAGTACGTGCAGCATGGAAAGCTTAGGATTATACCAAAGAGTTGGATTGTACCACGAAGTGAAGGAAATATTCAACAAAATATACAAATTGAAAAGCAAAACTCAGCCAGTGTAAAAAAGCACTGCATAAAATTTGAATCAAATAAATAAAATAACGTACAAAATATTAAAAGCTTTTGTCCAGTAAAAAATATGTTGCACTTCTCCAGAGCAATACAATTACCTCCCAAAGTGATTTTAATACCAAACGTCACTTAATGACCTGGCTTTTTTAAAGCCATAGTACAGAAATATAATAAATGTTTTCTAAAACCTATAGGTCACTCAGTCGCCAAATATAAATACATTTATAAACCTCATATAAAATAGATAACAGCAATAAAAACAAGTTCCAACCATCAAAAATAATTGGAACACCACAAAATATTATGTATTACATACATTAAGGTTTAGCTACATGTAATTTTAAAACAGGATAAATGGAACCAAAGTTATTAACACCAGGTTTGTGTGTGGTGTCCAGTCTAATCCGCCAATAAAATCCCCTGTATTGAAGGTAGGTCTTCCAGGCACCACCCCTTAAACTGGGCTCGACAATATCCAAAATACAGAACAAAAACTTCCTAAATTGGTAACATATTTTTGTACATTGGGAGGTAATTGTATTGTTCTGAAGAAATCCAACATACTTTTTAGTGGACAAAAGCGTTTCATGTTTTGTACTTTATTTTCTTTGACTAATGTTTTATGCAGTATTTTTTTACACTGGTTGAGTTTTGCTTTTCAATTTGTATATTTTTTTGAATGTTTCCTGTAGTTCATGGTACAATCCAGCTCTTTGGGACTGTCCTAAGCCTTCTGTGCTGCACATACTTTTGATTCATAGTGGTTTTATGAGATATATATGGTCACAGCTTAGGCACCTCTACATATCAAATGACTTTTCTGTATGAAGTAACCATACAGACCTTACGGACTTAGTGTATATCAGGTTTCAGGAAGCAAATGTGGAGACCAAGAGTTAATAGCAGGCAGTATTTACCTTTTAACATTGAAAGTTTACTTAGCATTTGCCTTTATTGCCTGTAAAAGAGATCTGTTCCATGAAATATCTAGATAAACATCTGCACATTTAAGGCAGTAATTAGTGGTAACCATCCAGTCAGCTTTTCTTAATTTTACCCTATAGGAGCTTCTTGTATTAATCCACTTATTGTTTAAGAGAGAATACCTTCTCTTCAAAGGCATTTGAGGTATGTGTGCTAATTACACATGCAATCACAGGAGACAAAGTAGGCAAATAGACTACATCCTTAAAGGTATTCTGCCAAATTTCAGTTGCTTCATTCTGCACAGTTCTGACATAAGAAGCGTTATTACCAAGTAGTCATTAAACAACTGGTCTTCAGTTGTGTCTTCCAGGGCAGCAATCATATCACTAAATGCAAAGGATTTCTTTAAAGATATCCTGCAAAGTATAAAAAAATATAATTTATTTCAGTAATGTCAACCTTTCTTTCCAACTCTGGCAGTTTTGCACAGAGGATCAAGTTTTAACAGTCTTTTTGTTTTACCCACATAAAAACATGTACATGACTGACAAGTAGCCAAATAAACAACAAAAGTACTCTTGCAGTCAGCCTTACAGTGTATAAAGTACTTATAATGGGTCACCAGGTGCCCAAAAACATGGGATGTGTCTATGCATATACAAAAAGGGTTAGGATACATTTATTAGCTATTAGGGAGATGAAACCTGCCAAAGACAAGTATCAAATGAACAGGGGGAGGAAATGCTCACTCCAATTATCAGGGAACGAAAAAACAGCTGCTCAGACTATCAAAAAGATGTGGCAGAAGTCGAACGAGAACTGATTTTTAACATTTCTAGTAAGACCTTTACAGATGTTGAACTGAGAGTGCTTAATAAGGGTATATCTTTTATACCTGCCACACAAATGACTTTGACTGATGCTATTTTGGACTTGAAAATGTTTGCTCGTAATGTCATAGGTTCATAGGTTCATAGGTTCATACTAGGCTATCTGCCCGAGGGCATTTATAAGCCTAGCCCATAGTTTTGTGGCTTACACCACCCCTTTAGGTTGGAGAAACTATGCCCATTATTTAGCTGTGCCTCTGTCAAGCAGTGACACTGAGGTAACCCCTGGGGTGTATCTGCGATCTCCCATCCATTGGTCAAGATTTCTCTTAAACAAGGCCAGCGAGGTGCTTTGCCTCACATAAACCGGGATTTTGTTCCACAGCATAGGAGTCTTTGGGTGATGAATCTATCCCTCCAGCACGTCCTATTAATAACCGTGTCTAGGTTTAAGTCTCCCGCCCTTGTGGCTCTGAGGGATCTAGATTCTTTGAGATGAAGCATGTTCATCAGGTCTGGGTTTGACATCGCCTTGTATGTCAGGCATAGGTCCCCTCTGAGCAAGGGGATATGCAACTGAATATAACTGGAGTTTTTCAGTCGGGCAGCATAAGACAGATTTTGAGACCCTTTATCCTTTTGGTGAGGAACTTTTGTGGCCTCTCCAGCTGCTGCAAGTGTCGGGTCAGGTACATTCCAAATGGGGCATTGTACTCAATCATTGGTCTGATGAGTGATGAGTATAGGGGGACTATGACTTCCCTTGATCTGGATGTGAATCCCTTCATGATAAGGTGGGCAATGTAGAAGGTCTTCCTAACTACTTTAGCAATATGACTGTCGAATGAAAGGCTACTGTCAACCTGGGTTCCTAGGTCCCTAATAACTTCTTCTGTGTTCAGAGGATTGCCACCTATTTGGTAGCTAGGGGTGACCTTATTTTTCCTGAAGGGTATGACTATGCATTTCTTGGCATTTAACTTAAGGCCATGGCTCTGGCACCAGTTATCCATTTCTGTGAGACCCTTCTGGAGGATATCTGTGTCGGATGTGTTTTCAACTACGGCACCCAGTTTGCAGTCATCTGCAAACTTTGTCAGCCATAACCCTCCTGTGTTTGCTTGTACTTCAGAAAAGTAGATGCCAAACAAGAGTGGGCCCAGGACTGAGCCCTGTGGGACACCACTTGTGACAGGCTTTGAGTCTGACATGGCACCAGCAACTCTGACCCTGTGTGTTCTGTCGCTCAGCCAGTTTGCAACCCATCTTGTAATGTATGGGTTTACATTTAAGTTGATGAGTATGATACCCGAGTGGGGTATTGTATCGAAAGCCTTCGCCAGGTCTAGGTAGGCTGTATGGACTGCCTTTCCTCATCAATGGCCTTGGTGACTGTTTCAAAAAAGTCACCAAGTTTAGAAGGCATGATCTGCCTTTGACAAAGCCAAACTGGGTTGAATCCAAAGTCTGCAAATTTCCTATTTATGAGATCCATTATGATCCTCTCCATGGCTTTGCAGATAAGGCTTGTCAAGCTAATGGTAATTTCTTTGTGGAGTGGGACCACAGTCGCTAGCGCCATTCCTGGGACTAAGATTAAACAGCTGTCCTAACTGTGGATTTAATTCCTCGTTGAGTTCATGGAGCACACAGCCGGGGACACCATCAGGTCCCATGGATGCTGTGTTCTTTGCCTTGGAGAGAGCAGTTCTCACCTGGGCGTTTGAGATGTTTGGGGGGCTACAATCACATGCTACGTACAGTATTTGCTGATGATACAGGAATGATTAATGTGTATAAGAAACCAAGTTGTTTTGTTCCTGTTTTAGATTCTGCTGTTGACACATTTACTCATTTATGTGAGAAGGATGTTAGGAATTATTTTTGGGCAAATCGACTGCAGACAGGAACAAAGTTTTTTAAGAATTTGAATAGGGATGAATGGCTGGCTTTGAGGTCTCTACAAACTGATGAAACACTTGTATTTAGACCAGCTGATAAAGGAGGGTTGTTAGTCATACTGGACCATCAGTTTTATCTAGAATTAATGTATGATATGTTTTTCGATACGAGTGTTTATTCTGTTATTGACTTAGACGTTGTGCATGGTGTTATTAATAAGATTGAAGGTGTCCTTAAAGGTTATTTAGCTGCGTGTTTAATAACTTTGGATTTATTTAACTATTTCAGGATCTCTCATCCACTCATACCCAAGCTAAATGGACTACCAAAAATACACAAATCCAAGGTTAGACTTCCGATGAGACCTATAGTATCCAGAAGAGGATGGGCTACTGAGTCCATGTCCATTTTTGTTGAGAAAGAGCTTAGGGTGTTAGTGGATAAGTCTGTCTGTATCCTGAAGGATACCAGTGGTTTCTTAACACATTTATCTGAATTCCTAAAGTTTTATTAAAATGGGGAGAGGTTTTGTTTTTTAGCGCTGTATGTTCAATCATTGCTCACTAAGATTCCTAATGATGAAGGTTTGAGGATGTTAAATGATGTTTTGTTAAACAAGTTTAATATTAATGAGACAAAGAGAACACTGTTCTGCTCATTATTAAGTGTTATTTTACAGCACAATGTATTTTGCTTTGATGGAAAATATTTCTGGCAAAAACAGGGAGTCGCCATGGGCACTCCCTGTGCAAATAGTTATGCGAATCTTGTGATGAATTGTTGGGAAAATAAGTATGTGTTGAATGATCATCTTTATAGGAAACATTGCTTTGTTTAAAAGATTTGTTGATGATCTCTTCATTTTATGGCAGGGTTCGCTTGATCTGATTCCTGATTTTGTTAATTATTTACACACTACAACGGCATTCTTGAGATTTACTTATAAATTTTCTATGGATACCATTGATTTTTTGGATGTGTGTATTTACAGAGACAATGATGGCTCCATAGCTACTAAGCTTTATAGAAAAGAATGTTGTGTTAATAATATTTTAAGTAGAGATAGTATGCATTTGAGTAGAATCTTTAGGAATATTTTGAAAGGACAAGGGATGCGTACATCTAGACTAGATATATACTTATCTTATACCTTATACTAATCTAAATTCATTACACTCTTCGAGCAAACTTCTTGTGGGGTTAACTAAGTCTAACAACATCGCTGGTGACTCCCTATTCTCCAATACCATAAGTAAATATTGGAATCTTCTACCTATTGCTCTAACTTCTATTCCCTCCCCCTTCCACATTAAACAAAAGCCTAAAAAACATTTTAAAACACGCTGGTTATGCCCTGCATCAATCCTGACTAATCTTGTGATTTCACTAATTATTCTTTTATACGACCTTCTTGCATTTATCTCTAATTTTTCCCCTTGGGAAGCTTGTTTCAAAAGCATCTCTGCAAGTAGTAACTGTTACAAATTTATTATAAAACTTTGGGTGTGAAATTAATTGCTGAATGTACTTATATCTTCACAGATGTTTTACTATAACAGAACTCTTCCATCTTGTATTCTGTAACAGAAATTAGGGTGATGTCCTTCCTAGTATATATGCATGATTAGTTTAATGTAGTTTAGAATCATGTTTTTGCCTGGTATTTTCAACCTCCTTTCTTTGCTTTTTGTAGATAATTTATCTGTGTTTGTTTTCTATGTGGAGCTTTTCTCCCCAGGCCTCTGCTGAAAATGAAAATGTATCCAGTTGGACTAGCCTGGCAATCAAATGTAAAATAAATAAATAGATAGTGTGCAGAGTGTGTTTGAATGTGATTTAATGAAGTTATCTGATGAGTTTAAGGAGAGGGGTTACTCCATTAAGGAGGGTAATAATATGACAAAGGAGGTTATGCAATTGCGACGTACCACAGCCCTACCTTTATTAAATGGAGAAAAAAGGCAGTTTGTTAGACATGGCGACAGAGAGGTTGACTCTGTCAATTTTTTGATGCATTATACTAATGATCATGGTTATTTTTGTGAAATTATTAAGCATTGGCCGTTATTATTGTTAGATGATAAGATAGGGCAGGTGGTAGGTTCTACTCCCAGATTTGTTTTTAAGAAGAAAAGTAATTTGAAACGTCTATTATGTTATGATGTGAATAGACTTTCTACAAGATCTAGAGAAGGTTTCATGTCTGGGTGTGGGCAATGTAATTTTCGTATATGTATAGACACATCCCATGTTTTTGAGCACCCGGTGACCCATTATAAGTACTTTATACATTGTATGGCAGACTGCAAGAGTACTTTTGTTGTTTATTTGGCTACTTGTCAGTCATGTACATGTTTTTATGTGGGTAAAATAAAAAGACAGTTAAAAGAAAGGGTTAGGGAACATTTATTAGCTATTAGGAAATGTGACCCCACTAATGCACTTGCAACACACGTTATGAATACTAATGACTCACATAATTTTAAATTTAAAGTACTGGAACACCAACAACTTTTACAGCATCTCTCTCAAAACAACATAATAGCAAACTGTCAACATGGTTTCAGACCACATCACAGTACTACCACTGCTCTCCTATCATTTGTAGATACTATCAACAGGAACCGCAACGACAACCTTCTCTCTTCTGCTCTCTTCATTGACCTCTCTAAAGCTTTCGATATGGTCAACCACTCCATTTTAATTAACACTCTTACATCCCTCTCCTTTGATAATCTTGCCATTAACTGGTTTACATCCTACCTTGGCAATAGACAGCAAGCAGTTCGTTGGGAAAACCAAATTTCCTCACTTACACCCGTTTCCATCGGTGTACCTCAGTGCTCCATTCTAGGACCTCTTCTCTTCTCCCTGTTCATCAATGATCTTCACTTAGCAATTCCTCAATCTACCTGCATTCAATATGCAGATGACTCCACCCTTATCTGCTCTGCTTCATCTCCTAATGAACTTTCTTCTATTACTCAAAATGTCTTCAACACTGTAGAAACTTGGTTCACCAGACGCAACCTCCTCCTCAATGCCAAAAACTAAACTTCTCCTTTTCTCTCCTAGCACTAGGTCCACCCCCTTGAACTTCACCATCTCCTCAAATAATGCCACTCTCATTGCTCCTGATCCAACTACAAAATTACTAGGAATAACAATTGATAACAACCTCTCCTTTGACCAGCATATCAACAACACCATTAAAACAGTCAATAGAAATATAGGAAGCCTATATAGAATTAAACCTTTCCTAACATCATCATCCAGAGCCAAGATTGCCCACTCTCATCTTTTGTCTACTCTTCTTTATGCCTCACCAATTTATACTAACCTTAAGAAATCCAACCTTAACAAACTGGCTACTTGCTACAACAACATTGCCCGCTTTGCCACTAATAACCCCTTTAGAACTCATCACTGTATTAACCTGAAACTTCTAGGCTGGCTTGAACTACAAAACCTTCTGTTAATCCCTCAACTCACTATTGCCCATAAAATCTTATACCAACCAAACAAAACCCCAATTATTTCTAAACTTTTAATCCCTTATAACAACCTAAACTCCCTTCGCTCATCCAGTAAACTTATGGCTACCATAACAAAGACTTATAATTCCGCCGGTGACTCTCTCTTTAATAATACTGTAGGAAGAAACTGGAATCTGCTTCCTAGCGACATAACACTTACTACATCTCTGCCTCTCTTTAAACACAAAATCAAAGATTACTTCCAAAGCCACTGGCTCTGTTCCTGTTCAAAACCTGACTAATCCTTCACCTCCTCTGCGCTTTCCTACTACTCTGCACTTTCCTACTGCTTTACTTCCCCTCTCTCTTACTGTATTCTGCTTCAGTCTACCTCCTTTTAGAGTATTCTGTTTCATCTTACCTCTAAGCTAATCTGTCACTACTTTCCCTTCTCTTTTCTTATTTTGCTTCCCTTCCTCCTCTCCTATTTTAGTGCTTCTCTTTCTCCTTCTGTTACTAAGATTAGTTCTTTATAACATTATTAATCAATTTTGCTCTCTGTTTTGTGCCTTGTTCTTGATGTTATTTCAACTACTTAATGTTATTTTTAGAAATATGCTCCTCTCTTTGTATATATCTGTTATTGCTACTATATTTTTTATTTGTCTATTCATCTATGATGATTTTGTCCATTTGCTTGTCTATTGTAACATTTTGTGTTCAATTTTATGTGGAGCTTTTCTCCCCGGGCCTCTACTGAAAATGGAAATGTATCCAGCTAGACTAGCCCGGTCAACAAATGTAAAATAAAAATAAATAAATTGTTAGTAATGGGAGACTAGGTGACTTAAATAATACCCTTGAACAAAGGGAGACGAACTGGATCATTAGGTTAAATAGTGATACATTTCCAGGTTTGAACGGCCCTGTCCCTTGAAAACCTTTTTTGAAGGGAAGGAGGTTGTTTAAATGATTTTATTGTTAGTTGTTTGTGATAGGTTGATTTGAAAGTAATATGATGTATATATAATGACTTCTTTTTATATGTTTTATGGTGTGAAGAAGTGTCTGTTGAGGCATGAAAGCGCTAACCTAATAAATACATCTTGGTTTTACATAAGAAATACGTCTTGGTTTTACATGATTTGAGTCATGGAGGTGAAGTGGATTTTCTTTTCTTTTCTGTTTCGGATTGATTTGCTGCTTTCCACTTATACTGTTTCTACAGTGGCATTATTTGCGTTTTTTCTCCTAAAATCTGAAGGTGTGTAATATCTGAATATTTTAAAAATGCAGTGGGGAAGTGAGTACATTAAATAGGAAAATGGACAAGAAACCAATCAAGTATGTAGAAGTCACCAGGTTACAAAGTACCATAAATGTAAGTGTTATTGGTGCATTAACAGCAAAATTTAAAGGAAATGAAGTATCTGATTTTGTTGTGTCAGACCGAGGTCTACAATATATGAGCCAGTAATCTAAATGATTTGAGAAAGTGTGGGAATTAAAACATATCACCTCAAATCTTTATTACTCACAACGTATTCTCTAAGTGAAAAGAGCCATTGAAAGAGTCAGGCATTCATATCTGTCAAATGTCTCTGATTTTGCAGAATACCCCAATTTTGCTTCATATGTTTGTCTGGCCATTTGTAAAATATCTGATTTTCTAGTTACTCACTGAGGATTACAGTCAGTCAGTATAGAGTTTCATACTTCTTATTGTTAAAAAAAATGCAAATTGATGCAACAACTGTTGTCCTATTAATTATTTAACTTAATATGACTAATGTTTAAAATTTGTGTCTGATTTTGGGTCTTTGTCCTCCCACTGTTTTTGGCTTTATCCAGAATTCTTGAGCAAGGATGTTCGGAGATATGCATATTTTTGAGAAAAAGGTGCACCAGGTTACACTGCTGGAATGTCATAATACTCTGCTAAAAGATAGCATTGTTTGTCAGATCAATTACTGAGGAAGTTGAAAATGAAACACCTGCAAGTAACGTGTTTGACAACAGTTCTGAAGAATTAGCGTCAAGTAAAATATAACCATAGAAACAAACTAGAACAAAAATGTTACTACTACTGCAGACACTTAAAGTCTTTATCTGCATTGTAGAAGGAAGATAAAAGAAAGTTAGAGGTAGTTGCGTGTGAAAGGTTATCAGTGTACAAGTGTAGCGGTTAGTGTGGTTAATGCAGGTGAGCCTTTAATAGCATGCCATCCCCATTTATCTACTGTAGGGCTCTAATCAAGTCACTTAACCAGACAGAACTCCATGGCTATACCTGAAATATGTCCTTGATGACCAGTGCTATAGTCGTCCTAATAAGTATAAATAAACCATAAACTTAAAGCAATACGATTTAAAAAAATTGAGATCAAAGATCATTTGTAGATCATAGAAATGATGGGAGGCTGCAGAGAAAGACAGGAGATGTATGCATAAGACGACTAGGTTTTAACAACAAGACATAGTGCAACAAAGCACAATGATGGTGTAGAGCAATATCATACTGTGTATCAGCATCAGAGGTACAGAGTTTGAACCTTTGGGTGGGAACAAAGCACAATGATGGTGTAGAGCAATATCATACTGTGTATCAGCATCAGAGGTACAGAGTTTGAACCTTTGGGTGGCAACAAAGCACAATGATGGTGTAGAGCAATATCATACTGTGTATCAGCATCAGAGGTACAGAGTTTGAACCTTTGGGTGGGTTTGGCATAATGGTTAAGGTTCTCACCTTAATAACCACAAGGTACAAGGTTTGATTTTAACCTTGGGTTATTGACCAGGCTTAAAATGGCCCTTCAGGGCAGTTAGCCTAGTATTCATCTTTGAACCTCTGAAAATACCAGAAAAGTCACGGTGTTGTCTGACAGTGTCTGAATTTTGTCCAGGCAAAGAATTGTTGCAGGATGCATTTCTGGATAATATGCCAAAAAGATATACCATAAGAAGTGACCCAAAGTCAGATCAAGATTGCATTTTGCAAAGCTCATATATGACCAGTGCAGGACTGACAGATAAAATACTGAAATATAAAAGAGCTTTGAAAAAGTTAGGGTGGTATATGGTTGGCTCCCTACATGATACTAACTAAAGACTGAAAAGTTGGTAATGTTTCTAGTAAAGTTTATTTGTGTAGAGGATCACCACTGGCATACACTAATACAGAAATGTAGGCGAAGTATATATGAATCTGTGTACAGCAATGGAAAAATTATACCACATTCTATTTTTCTAGACATATAGATCTAGCATACTCTAAACAAGAGGGATGTAATGTGTCTGTTGTAGTATGCATTTCTAGTGCGAGGCAACAAATTGCTGATCAGATTACCAGATAGATTCCCATGTCACTTCTTGTAGTGTTATAGGATAAAACGGTACACATTTCATTTTAAAATCTACATACTGACACAATGTTGCTCCTCTGAGTATAAGAATTAACTGAGGTCAGGCAGCATAACCAAATAAAACTGTTGTGGATACATGAAGACCATGTTTCCAGTAGAGCTCTTGTAAGTACTAAGTAGGTATAAGCAAGAATAACCTTTTTTATTGGGAAGTTGACTCTGCCACCTTTTGAACCAGGAAGTTGACTCTGCCACCTTTTGAACCAGGAAGTTGACTCTGCCACCTTTTGAACCAGTAGCTTCTTCTTCTTTAAAGCTCTGTACCTGGAAGACGATCTTGATCATGGCTTTGACTTCTGCCAAAGAGTCACTGAACTTCAGGCCCTAATGGTAGTTCCTCCTTTTCTGTTTTTTTTCACAAAGACATGCTGTCTACTAGAACCAACCATTCTTTTATGCTTAAAGTGTTCAATTATTTGTCTTTGAATCAAATCATCCATCTTCCTTCCTTCTTTCCTTCTCCTTAAATTAGTAGTTAGAGGGTTCTCTATTCTTTGGATTCACATGCATAACTCAGATATTAGGAAATCTGAGTGACATTTTTTCTTTTCAAGACAATAAATTGGGTTTAGATGTATGTCCTTACATTCGCAGCTGCAGTATTCTTAACAGATGGATTCCCTGCCGTAGATACCTGAATGTCCAGCCAGTCTACCAAAGGCTACTTGTTGCTTTTAAAAGGTACACTGAACATAACCCAAATGCTCCTTGCATAGCATAGGGCATAAAGGTGACGTTCGGGCCTACCATAATCAGAACTTCTTAGCCACCAGTCTGAAGATATCTTTTTACTGTCAGTCTGTTTATCTGAATCTGTTTTCTGCCAGTTGAATGCATGTTCATTCTCCAGTGACTACCTATGCCTATTTGCTGACTTCTATTGCAGTTGCAGATAAGTGCCCCATTGGGGATTTTGCTTTTTCTTACTTTTTTGTGCTCCTTGGGGTTAATGTCATCCAGGAAGGTTAAATGCAAGTGCGGATGACAGATTCCCCATAAAGACCACCACAGTAAGTGTCTTTTTAGTGTAGAAGCTTCTCTTGGCCATATGTCTTCTTCTGTTTGTCAGGCGTTCATTCCAAAAGCCCTCCACAGTAGACTTTCTTCCCTTTCCTTGAGTCTTGAGAACCAGCATCTCAAGCTTCTCAGTAAAGATACAATGGAAGGAATTTCCTGCCCCTAGGTATCAGCCATTAAGGTGAAAAGGTATGACCAGAATCTTCTGATGTCCATCCTCTGCCAGGTGTTTCTCCCAAGGCTGTTACAAACCTGGAGGCTCACCCAGCTGTGTTGTCAGATTTCTCTGCTGTGATTGTGTTGGAGGCTGGTGAGGGTCCAGCTGGCAGAACATTGGAAGAAGCTTTGCAGGCATCTGTCTGGGAAGTTTAGGAGGAACCACAGCTGATTTTGTCTGAAGGGTCTAGGGGAGTTCCTCAGTTTTTGGTTGGGGAAGAAGTTCCTACTACGGTTCTTGACTGCTGTCCCAGGTCTGAGCCTTTTCAGTTTTCTGGAGGGGATGTTCCCTTAAAGACACAAAAAAAATTAAATATTTTCTTCTCCTAGGGACTCACAAAGTGAATGGCAGGTCTTCAATCAGGGGCTATTTACTGTTTTAATGCCCTTAAAACCTCCTTAAGGTGTTTCAGTTCCTGCTCCTCCTTGATCCTCTACTCACCTTAAAAGGCCTAGAGAACAGGTTGTTTCTGAGGATGAGCTGGATTTGGATAATAAATACCTGACTTATTCTACTCAAATTCCTTCTCCTATAGACTATGGATCAGAGGAGGATGATGGATTTTTTTTTAAGTGAGCTTGTGCTCAGGTCTCTGATATCCATAAGAGGTACTATGACTTGCTGCAGTTGGACTCCCCTAAATCTGTGGTTATTCCTCCTGTTCTGGTTGCTTTGCTGGATGCTCTTTCCAACACCTCTCTTGCTCCTGATTCTCTGTCCCCTGCTCCCAAGAAGCCTGATAGGTTTTATAGGGTGACTGAGGGTTGATCTTTGCTATATAAATGTCCTGCTGCTGACCCCTCTTTGTCTGTAGCCTCTGATAAACCATCTCAATTGCTTCCTTTGCCCAAGTTATTGCCTTCTGACAAAGACAGCAGAACTATGGAAAGGCTGAGTAAGAAGGTTTACGCTTCTGCTACCCTTACTTTTAGGGCTATTATCAGACCCATATGTTTAGGTATGTGTTGGCTCTTCTTTCACAGGCCTGTCAACTTATTTCTTATTTTCCTGACTCTGAGGGTAAAAACTTATGTTCTTTCCTTGCTAGGGATTTCCTCTCACGTCATTTGTCATTCTGTTAAATGTAGTTATGATGCAGCAGATGCTTCTTCTAGGGCTGTTGTTTTTGGTTCAGTGATGAGGAGGTATTTTTGGCATAGGCTTCAACCTCTACCTGATGATATTAACTCATGTCATCTGAGTGACAGCTCCAAGTGCATCTGCAGTTAAGTCCCACTGACGCCTCTAGGCATCAAATATTGCTTCTTCATATTTGCATCAATAATTCCAATACCACACTATGTACAAGGTTTTAAAATACTTTATTTTAAAGCTTTCACAATGGCAAACTCGACTGCATTAATATTTGACCTCTGTTTAGTGCACATACATAGATATTAACTGTTTTTATGATATTAATTTAGACAGATACAATTTTCAAAATGTTCTAAATATCTCAACAACCAAGTAACACAGACAGACTGCCTTAGTCTGATATGAAAGCACTCAGATAGATGAATAAAATGCTGCTGACAGCAACCTGAGTGGTTGCTGAGCTATTGTAAGTTGTTTACAAAATCCTATAAATGTAATACTTCTTGTGTTTACTGTGCCTTATAAAATTCAGTTTAAGACCTAGAACCTAAAGAATACTACCACTATAAAAGTAGCTTATGTTGAAGATTTTGCCATTTATACTTCTTTCATAACCTCCTATGGTTCCAGAGATATGAACATTTGTTTGAAATGTGAGGACATTATTTGATTCTATCAAAAAGCTTACACCCGCCCATTGGAAGTTATAATGCAAACTTCCTGAGCTTCATTGGAGTGAATGAGTTAAAGCCAAGTTGATGTTTACTGTTCTGTATTCTAAACATTAGTTTGGGGAAGCTGCTGCTTGTTTGTTTAAGTCCTTTCAGGATAAGGGTAAGGCCTTACAGGAGCTTAAACATGTGATTGTTTCTACTGTGCCTAAATTTGAGAGAAATTACCCCGCTAAGCCTGCCTTTGTTCACAAGCAATCCTGCCCTTCTACTAAAGGTTAGAATAGTAGCAAACAGGCTCTTCCTGTTAAGGCTTCTCAGTTTTCAGGGACTCCGAAGCTCTCTTTTATGGATAAACCAGGTGCTGTTTGACTCTGTCTCTTCCAAGCCATGTTCCTCTTTCTCTTTGCCTTTCTCTTTCTCTTCCTGTTTAGCTTCAGATCACTCTGGATTCTTGGGTTCTGTTGATCATTTATCAGGGGTACTTCATGGTGTGGAGATCCCATCTCCCTTTTATGGACATTCTTCAGCCTCCTCAGGAACAACTTCCCTTTTTCCTAGAGGTTCTTCAAAATCTCTTGTCTCAGGATAATATTCAAGTGATGCCTGTGTCCCAAAGGGGAAAGGTTCTACTCTGGACTGTTTCTATTGCTCAGAAAAGAGGACCCTTGGAGACCTATTCTAGACCACTCATCTGAACACTTTTCCAAAAGTGCCTTCCTTTCAGATGTTGTCCCTTCAGATTCTGTTTCTTCTCTTGCTCCCTCAGGCCTATAAGGTGTCTCTGG
The DNA here is from genome assembly GCF_019279795.1 of Protopterus annectens. Lineage (NCBI taxonomy): Eukaryota > Metazoa > Chordata > Ceratodontiformes > Protopteridae > Protopterus > Protopterus annectens. The sequence goes on from NC_056732.1 coordinate 1,666,598,363, forward strand.
ATCTCAACCATGTTTATCTCCATATTCCGATCCATTCTTTTCTCAGGAAGTTTTTGCATTTCTCTGTTGCTTCCTGGCATTTTTAGTTCTCTGTTTTGCCCTTTGGCTTTTCTACTGCCCAAAGGGTGTTCACCAAATGCCTTGTTCCTGTGATTGCTTTTTGCAGGCTTCGAGGGATCCAAATTTTTCCTTACTTATATGAATTGTTGATTCAGGCGTCCTCTCGATGGACCCTTTTGAAAATATTCATTTTGCTGTTTCCTTTCTTCAGACCCTGGGGTTCACTTTAAATTTCAAAAAGTCTTCTCGGACTCCTTCTCAGGATCATGTTTTTCTGGATTGCAGGATTCAGAAGGTGCCAATGCTTGCATCCCTGCCCCCCCCCCAAAGGCCTTAATTCTCATTTCTTTATTTCACACTCTTCTACCTCTGGCTTCCATTACTTCTAGGGAGTTTCTGAGAGCTCTGGGTTTCATGGCATCCACCATTCCGATGCTCCTTCTGGCCAACTTCACATGAGAAAGTTTCAGTGGTTTCTGAAGTCAGTGTGGCTCCAACATGCACATCCACTAGACTTTCAGGTTCCTCTTCTTCCTTGCCTCAGACAGGAACTTCACTGGTGGATTCAGTAGTTGTCTCTGAATCCAGGGATGTCATTTCATCCCCTCTGCCCTCTCAGGAATTGTTCACAGACACTTCAGACATTGGATGGGGGGTGACATTTGGCTCCTAAAAAGTACAGGGGGTGTGGTCGCCTCAGCAGAAGGATCACATCAATGTGAAAGTGTGAAAGAGATGAGAACTCTTCTGTTGGCTCTTCAGTCCTTTCATCCTGTTTTATGTCTAGGATGTCTCAAGGTGTTCACAGACAATACCACAGTGATGTGGTATATCAACAAACCATTAGGAATGAGATCTCATCTTCTTTGCCGGTTGGCACTTCTGGTATAGGATCTTGCTGTCAGTTATCAAGTAACTCTTCAGGCAGTTTATATCCCTTCCTGTCAGAACTTCATGGCAGACACTCTGAGCAGATCTTTAACTCAGTCCCATGAATGGATGCTTCATATGGATGTTTTTCTGGACATTATCCACAAGTGGGGTACTCCTCAAGTGGATATTTTTGCCTCCCCTCTGAACAAACAACTTCCTTTGTTTTGTGCCTGACTCCTAGGTCCTGTGTTATGGAAGGCAGATACCCTCTCATTTTCTTGAAAGGGGATGCTCTTTATGTATTCCAGCACCTTCCTGTCATTCCAAAAGTCCTGTTCAAGCTTCAACAGGATGCTCCCAAAATCATGTTGGTGACTCCCTTTTGGCCAGGACTGGTTCCCTCTACTTCTGCATCTAGCCAGCAGCAGTCATCACAAGTTATGTCACAGGGTGGATCTAATCACACAGACAAGGGATCTCTCATCCATTCACAACTGTCCATGCTTCAACTGACACTGTGGGCAATAGGATTTTGATTCCTCACAGACATCTTTTTTTCTAAGGATGTGTTGCAAGTCCTGCAGGAGGCCAGGAAACCTATTACTAGGAAATTCTACTTATCCAAATGGAAGAGGTTTTTTATCTGGCGTCTCTTTCTTAACCTGGACCCACTTACTGTGGATGCTCCTTTAGTTCTCTCTTACTTGTGTGAGTTGCTCAATGTTGGTTTGGCCTATTCTTTTAAGGCCCACTTATTAGCTATCTCTGTTTGTCTGCTTTTTCTTCCTCCTTTAGCTTCTAGATTTGATGCTAAACAATTTCTTAAAGGCATCCGTAATATTAGACCTCCCAGGAAGCCTGTTCCTCCCACCTGGGATCTTAATTTTGTTTTGGAAAAGTTGACTCAGGCTCCTTTTGAGCCTGCTGCTTCAGTTTCCTTGCTATATTGTTCCTGGAAGATTGTTCTTTTGTTATCTTTTACTTCTGCCAGATGGGTGTCTGAGATGAAGGCCCTTATGGCTTGTCCTCCTTTTCTGGTCTTTCATGAGGACAGGGTGTCTTGGCATACTAACCTTTCTTTTATGACTAAGGTGTTTAATGAGCTATCACTGAATCAGTCTATTAATCTGCCTACTTTTTTCCCCTTTCCGCAATCTGACGGTGACAGGGTGCTGCATACTTTGGACATTCATAGGCAACTCAGGGTTTATTTGGATAAGAGTAAGGCTATTAGAAAATCTGATCAGTTATTTGTTTCTTTTCATCCTAGATCTTTGGGACTTGCTGTACCCAAGCAAACTATTTCTTCTTGGATTTCTAAGACTATTTCATTTTGTTACACTTTCCATGGCAAGAGCCTTCCTTCTTTAGTTAAGGCTCATTCTACTAGAGCTGTGGCTTCTTCAGGTGTTTATTTCAAGAGAATAGATACTAATTCTATTCTTGAGGCAGCTATCTGGACTTCTGTGCATACCTTTACCAAGCACTAGAAATTGGATGGTATTTCTATAGCTAGGGCTAGTTTTGCTAGTTCTGTTCTTCATGTATTTTTAGGGGGCTCATCTGTGCCTTCTCCCTCGCAAGTTTTTTCTTGAACTTTGTTACTCTCTCATCTGTTAAGTATACTGCAGCAGAAAGTGTAAGGACATAGTACAATTGTATAGAATCTTACTATAATGGCAGATGTCCTTGCCTTCATTGCTGCAGTATTCACTGTTTCCCTGCACCCCCCCCTAGTCTTTTGCCTTCCTGGATATACAGGTTACCTTTTGGGTTTCTTTGGACTGTGTTCCTACTGGGGCATTCATTTCTTATTATGGTAGACCTTACCATCACCGTTATGCCCTACACTAAGCAAGGAGCATTTGGGTGAAGTTCAGCGTACCTTTTAAAGGCAACAAGTAGTGGTGGTAGACTAGCAGGATATTTGGGCTTCCACGGCAAGGAATCCCATCTGTTAAGAATACTGCAGCATTGAAGACAAGGATATCTACTGTCATGGTAAGATTTTACACAACTGTACTTTCTAACCAAACCATCTCTTCCCGGATTTCTAAAGACATTTCTTTTTGTTATTATTTTCATGGCAAACAGCTTCTTAACTATCATTGTATTCATTCTTCTAAGGCCATTGCCTCTTCTGCAGCTTTATTCCAAGGGTCTTGATGCTTGATAAATTTTGCAAGTTGCTACTTGCTCTTCTGTGCACACTTTTTCTAAGCACTATAAGTTGCACGTGACTTTGGGAATTGGTATAATAGCTTAGGTGTTTATCTCATAGACACAAGGTACAAGGTTTGATTCTCACCTTTGCAAGGGAAATTGCATAGGCTTAAAATGGCTCACAATGGCAACTAGCCTCGTAGTTATCTATGAACCTATAAGAATCATATCCTGCTAAGTTATATGGTACCTTTGTGTGAATGATATGCTGTATTAGAATGTTCCAAAAGTCATAATACATGCTTTTCAGACTGAAAATTACATAATAAAAAAAAATATCAAGGAGTTACACAGTGGCACATTTTTTAATGATTGCAATGCAAACTTTCATGCCTTACAACTTGTTATCACAGTATGTGTCATAAGAATGCCTTGCTACTTAGTATAATGTTTAGACACATAATTACGTTATGGTCAAAACATATATCGTGGGGATTCAGAAAGGCTCACCACAATGCAAAAGCCTTAATTCTGTAGGTTTCTGCATCATGATGAGCATGAGGGATACCGATACCTTTCTCCCGCTACTGTTTTATGCTAATACTAGCTACAGTGAAGAGTGCATGCAATTGTGGCAGTCTGGGGAGCAGTTAATTCAAATTAGCCATGTGATATTCTCCAGGATTAGCACTGGCACCAGACTAAAGTAGTAAATAAATACAGACAACTGTTCTGCCACATTTTTTTTTTGGTAAAAATGAAAAAGTGAATGCCATCTTTTCATGGCGTTCACTAATTCATCTTTATGGAATGGTCGTGGTGTGTAACACTACTATAGGTGTGTGTGTGTGTGTGTGTGTGTGTGTGTGTGTGTGTGTGTGTGTGTGTGTGTGTGTGTGTGTGTGTGTGTGTGTGTGTGTGGTGCATGTATGTGTATTTGTATGTGTGCATGTCTGTAGGGGCATGAAAGCATCTGGATGAATGCTTCTCTGTGTGAATGTCTGGCAGGACACACACTTGGTGAGGTGAACATAACAAAACCATGTGTGTGTGTGTGTGTGTGTGTGTGTGTGTGTGTGTGTGTGTGTGTGTGTGTGTGGGTGTGTGTGTGTGTGTGTGTATGCATTTGAGGCAAGGCTAGCCACCCAGCAGTGTAAACTGTCACTGTTGAAGTGACACCCTTACCCCGTGTATATATACATATATATATATATATATATATATATATATATATATATATATATATATATGGGTTCCATACACTAAATCGAATTTTCCCTAATTCGAAATAGTGCATGGAATGCTCACTGCAGCGAAAGTGCACTTAATCGAAAGTGCACTTATGCGAAGTTCAGTACAATGAACGGGTGTTGTACTGAACTTCCGTGCAGTACTCATGGACCTTAGAGTTAGGGCATGGGTCATAGTAAGGGGATAGCCCCATAGGACTATCCCCTTACCATGACCCGTGCCCTAACCCTAAGATCCGTGATGACTGCAGCACAGTGAAGGACAAAGCAATGTCCTCCCCTATAGTGCGATAGTCATAAGCCTTAGGGTTAGGGCATGGGTTAGGGTAAGGGGATAGCTTTACTTACTATCCCCCTTACCAGTGCCCTAACCCTATGGTCCATGACTATCGCACCATAGTGGAGGACATAACTTGTTTTTTATGTCCTCCACTGTGCTGTGGTGTTTTCAGTGAAGTACACTTATGCAAAAGTTCACTTATTACAAGTTCAAAGTAGTGAACTTTCATTCTTGTAATAGGAGTCCATATATATATATATATATATATATATATATATATATATATATATATATATATATAAAAATATATATATATATATGTGTATGTATATACTGCAGTGGTGGTGCTGCGGTAGTGTTGTCGCCTCACAGTAAGACGTTGTTCTGTTTGATTCTCAGCTAAAGCATCTTCTGCGTGGAGACATGCGTGAATGGGCGTACCTTCGTTGAAGGTTGTACATCAGAGCTGGCAACTCGGCACGTAAAAATCTACTGCCAATTATTAGCGGACCAGAGTTCTGCTGTGGCGACCCCTAACCGGGAAAAGCTGAAAGATACAACAACAATATATATGTTTTTATATATGGATCCCTATCAGATGATAGAAACTTCATATACCTTTTCCCCACTGTAGTGCAATCCTGGAGTTAGTATATATAGTTGGGATGGTGTGGGGGGGCATAGCCCCCCACCTATTCTGTTTTTATATCTTCCACTACAATTTAGTATATTGAAATTTAGTATTGTAAGATTTCAGTATTATGGGTTTCAGTCAAATGAAGTTTCTATCATCTGATAGGGATCTATATATATATATATATATATATATATATATATATATATATATATATATATATATATATATACACACACGAGATATGCTGGTGCTACCTCAATGTGTGGGATGGTAGGAAGAACACTAGAATGGTCAAGTTTGATTCACAGGCATGGTATAATCACTTGTTAATGAGGTCCTCCTCTGTGCAGCATTAGCTTATCCCTAAATTGGTGAGTCTTGATGTGGTACTGATTAACAGACACATTTTAGTCAATTAGCACTGGCAGCAAGAATCTCTCTGAATCTCAGGGATAATGTGCTCAACTAATTCAGTACTTTTTATGTTAAATCATGTGTTATTTTGAATATATTAAATCACTAATGTTTGTAATGTAATATAAATCAAATTAATTTCCTAAATACTGTTTTAGAAATGGCATGCAATTTTAAGAGGCAAGATGTAATAGAGTAAAAGGCTTATCCCCTGTTTTCAAATGTCAGGTTTTGGTCTGATCAAAAGAAATCATGGTAGTTACACTAAAACATTAAACATGAATTATGATGGATTATATTGTGATATTAGTTTAACAGCTTAGATTCCTGATTTATAAAATGTATGTGAAAATGAGAATCCACTAATTTGAGATTTGCATTTTTTTTCTTCTAAATATTTGGAAAATAGAAGTTATAGAGATACTGTAAAACTGGTTTTGAGACTTTTGGAGTATTGGGTTCTACCAAAGTCTGACAAAAGGCAACTGTATTTTATTTAAGTTATTTATTTTTGTCAGCTGTGGTAGAGCATTGATCTAAAATTGACCCAATTGGGGGCATGGCTAGGATGCTGACAGAGTATCAGCAGAATTCCCCTGCTCTGCAATTTTACATATTTCTGAAAGGAAATATCTTTATTAAACTTTCTTATCAATTTCATTGAAGCTACTGTATATCATTTAAAGTAAAGTGCCCTCTAAGATAGTATCAAAAAATCTTTCTGAAAAATTAAATATTTCCTGTCAAATTTCTTATTTTAAAATATTTCTATATACAGTCTGGAAATTAGTCATTTGAAAGTAAACTCACAGGATTCATCTTTTAAGAAAGAACTTCAACTGGTCCTTACTAATATCCGGGAATTATCTATAAAATGGTCAAACTGGCCATAAAACATGATAATTTAAAAGAGAAATGGTCTAAACAAATGGACCAATTCCATTAAGCTTTGCAGCACCAAAAAGTTCAAATATCTGGAATTGAGAACTCCTTAAATGACAAGGAAGGCAGACTAAATGAAGATGAAAACAATATTGCATTTTTATTAAAAGAAAATTCTGTTCTTTTGAACAAAACTGATGACCTTGGGAATAGGTCTCATAGAAATAACATCATAATCTTTGGTTTGCCAGAAAAAATGGAGGGGAAACAACATGACAAATGTTTTGACATCCTGGCTTCCCAAGGCACTGGATTTACCTGAAGCAATGTAATTTGGCATCGAGAGGGCACACGTCCTTGGTTTCAACATTTTCTTCAAACAAATAATGCTTCCCCAAGATCTGCTATTGTAAGATATGTTTCCTCACAGAATAAAGATTTAATACTTAAAACTGCTTGGTCAATGTTTCTCATTAAAATGGATGACATAACTATTCATTTTGACAAAGACTATTCCATTTCTCAAAGAAAGTGTTTCCTTCCATTAATAAGAGAACTTAAGAAAAAACAAATTAAAGTTCATCTATTGTTTCTAGCCAGACTAATCTTTCTACCTGATGAAAGTAAACTTTTTGATGACCTGAATGCAGCGTTATCTTTCTTGCTATTGCCACTTTATAGTAGCCACTGAGCACCTGGTAACTTCGCCCTCCTCCCCCAACTTGTACGAGCAAGGATTCCTCTCACTCCAACCAAAAGCAAAGGAAACTCTGACCGGCAATCATCAAAAAATAAACTGCAGCTCTAGCTTTAACTCCGGGAACCTTGCTGTTGCCACTTGTATAGTAGCCACTGTGAATCTGGTAACTTCGCCCCCCCCCCAACATGTGTGAGCAAGGATTCCTCTCACTCCAGCCAAAAGCAAAGGAAACTCTGACCGGCAATCATTAGAAAATAGACTGCACCCCCAGCTTTAACTTCAGGAATCTTGCTGTTGCCACTTGTATAGTGTAGGTGCCTGCTTTTGTGACTACTGTTATGCCTTGTTAAAATCTGTTACTATCAGCTAGAGTGTATTCCCCAGGGGCGACAGCTGCAAACCTTCTTCCTCTTAGCCCACCCCCACTGCTTTCATCCACTTCACTGTTGATACATTTTGCTTAACTTATCGGTTTTATGTTAAGGTATTTAACTCCTCTCAATAGAGTCATAGCCTTCAGTCTCTCCCCCTCAATACTTATTCTCCACTAATTTAACACCAAACAAAGGTGCAAAGTCTCCAGTTGTTTTCATCTTTAGCTACATAGTGTGCAGTAAACAATGAGCAAAGGGGAATAAAAATATAAAGGAGAATAAAATCTGCCATTGCAGACTAGTAAGTATCATACAACTTCTACCAGTTGTGTACTCTTAATCATAGTTTTTCTTAGAGAAACCTTCTAGTCCTTAAACAGAGTGTCTGTACGTTTACTTTATTTCCTTTGCTGTCCTTTTCTAGTTAGCTAGGTTAGCAGAGTGCCTTGGATTCTCCCCTGCTACTCTTTACTCCAATTGATGGTTTCCCTCCCTCCCTCCCTCCCTTCCCCCACCCCCAAGTGATTGCTCAGGTACAACACACCAAAGGTTTTAAAAACCCTGGATGCCATATTTGCTCTACTTTTGCAGCTGAAAGCCCTCCAGGTGTAGCATCTCTAGTACATGATAGTTATTTTTTTTCTTGTTCTCACTGTTGTCTTCCACACTGTAAACTCACTGTTCCTGCATAGAGTATTACAGTAATTTCTTTCTAAGGCAGCTTTCCAGTTATTTTTTATTTTGCTGGTATAGCTTATATTTGGATATTAAAAGCTTAAGTGTTTGTTTTGCTTGCTCCCATTTTCACTAAATCGGATTCAGGGCTCCTCTAAATGATAGTACAGAGGAATCAATGCTCTGTTTCTTTAAGTTAAACATATATTGTAAAGTGTTGAATGATATTTAAGGTAAACTGGTGAAACTGCTACATTGTTGCAATGTTGTCTGGTCATGATATATTCCAACTAGTTACACCGACTGCTGCAACTGAATACTCTGTTTCTGTAAGTTAAACTTACCTTGTAAAATGCTGAATGTTATTTATAGTAAATTGGTGAAACTGCTACATTGTTGCAATATTGTCTGGTAATGAGATATTCTAACTAGTTAAACTGTCTGCTGCTAAATATATTTGGTTGTAGAGTCTCAATGTATTTGTTTTTGTGACTTTTAATTAGGCTATGTTCACTCACTCTGCTTTCTGTACAATATTTATGATGTTTATGCTTATTTTGATGTCCTTATTTTATTGCTTTTAGTCTTATATTCTTTCCTGTTGTCTTCTTTGCAACTTTTAGAACCACTGAGCACCTGGTAACTTCGGGTCTCCCCCCCTACTTGTGCGAGCAAGGACTCCTCTCACTCCAGCCAAAAGCAAAGGAAACTCTGACTGGCAATCATCAAAAAATAGACTGCAGCCCCAGCTTTAACTCCAGGAACCTTGCTGTTGCCACTTGTATAGTGTTTGTGTCTGCTTTTGTGACTACTGTTATGCCTTATTAAAATCTGTTACTATCAGCTAGAGTGCATACCCCAGAGGCGACAGCTGCAAACCTTCTTCCTCTTAGCCCACCCCAACTCTTTTATCTGCTTCACTGTTGATACATTTTGCTTAACTTATCGGTTTTATGTTAAAGTATTTAGCCCCTCTCAATAGAGTCATAGCCCTCAGTCCCTCCCCCTCAATACTTATTCTTCACTAATTTAACACCAAACAAAGGTGCAAAGTCTCCAGCTGTTTTCATCTTTAGCTACATAGTGTGCAGCAAACAATGAGCAAAGGGGAATAAAAGAGAATAAAATTTGCCACTGCAGACTAGGAAGTATCATATCATACCTGTTGGCAATATTTCTCTCTAGGCCACCCCTAAATTCCTTCTGTTTGTCTTTCACTCAAATAAATTTAACTTATGGATAGCAGAGAATATATCCAGGTAGTTGCAGTATACTCACAGTAAATCATCTTCCATTACTGTCCTAACTTGGTCAGTTCTACAGATTGGTTCTGTAGTCTCGAGGTCTTGGTATAGCCCAGCTCCGTTCACCTTGCTGCGCTCGGCTCACTTCCCTCCCCTACCCTACCCTTATTTCCCACCCACCCCTACTACCTCTAGATTTATTTCCAACCTCATATCACCTGCTCCAATCAAAGATCCCTCATCACCCAACCTAGCCACACCTATCTCCCATGTCTTCATACATACCACAGACCTACACCCCAGAAACTCTAACAACCAGCTACCACTCACTCAGAAAACACCACTCATCCTAGGACTTCTCTTCCTAACACTTACATGCCTAACCAACATCACATCAATATATACTAACACATCACTGGAAAACACATCATTCCATACAACATACTCACACAAATACAAACTCACACACACACACTTCCCTATCTCTTCTACATTATTTAAAGATAATGTAATGCTACGCATCTACAAATCTCACATAACACCATACATTAGAAATACCACTTAAATCCAACAAAGGCATATTACACACTATTAAACACATACTGTTAATCACAAAAAGTCTACTTACATCAGGAGACATACACCCAAACCCAGGCCCACAAAACTCTCTACTCTCAGCCAGTCAAATATCTGGCCTTCTGATTCTTAATATCAACATCAGAAGTATCTCTAACAAGCTCCCAGACCTACATGCATTCATAGCTCGCTACTCCCCAGACATACTAACTATTACTGAGACATGGCTAAAACCTAGCACCCTAGACGAAGAAATCCTCTCACCAGGATATAACACCCTAGGACTGGATAGAGTATGCAGGAAGGAAGGTGGAGTTGCTATCTTCTTCAAAAATACACTGAATAACAAACCTCTACAAACCCCCATACCTAAATTTCAAAATGCCGAAACCCTAGGTTCAACCCTAAACATAAATGACACAAAAGGTATCAACATTCTCTGCTGTTATATTCCCCCAGGTAATAACTCTCCCATCATTGAAGAAATCTTACAATGAGCCACAGATAATCTTCCTCAATAAGTCATCATACTAGGTGACCTAAATACTGACTGGATAGCCTGCGCCTCTAACAACCCCACTAACCATGTTAATCTATCCAGTTTTTCCCAATTTATCCAAGAACCTACTAGAGTCAACAAAAACCCATAAGCAATCTATTCTAGACTGGACTCTAGTCAACTCCCCAAACATAACTACCAGACAGGCTGCCTTTCAAATGGTCTCAGTGACCATCTCCCCACTTTCCTGCTATGGAAACATACCAACATAGCCAAACCCATAATTTTTAGACAACTCAGAGATGATCATAAACTAAATACACAGGAATTCAACACTATTCTAAAACACAGTGACTGGAAACCACTGCAAACCCTAGGTTTAGACCAGACAGTTGAATAATTTAACAGTATTTTCATCAATGCTCTAGACAGAGTTGCCCCCATTAGAAAAATCAGAGCCAAGGCAAACTATGCACCATGGCTAAGTAGGGAAACTAGAGCCCTACTAAAATCTAGATAGAAAGCCAGGAAAAACTGGAAGAAGGATAATAATAGCCTAGCCAAACAAAACTACCTACAACTTAGAGATCAGGCCAAGAGACAAATCAAACTATATAAACAAAATTATTATGAATACTCAAATTATTGTGACATTGCCATTCTATCACCCTTATCTAAAATACTCAAGAAATGTATACATTCTCAAGTGATGCATTTCCTAAACTCACATAATCTCCTCTCCCATACACAGCATGGTTTCAGGCAACACCACAGCACAACAACTGCTCTGCTCTCTTTTACCAAGCTAGTCAACCAACAAAGAAATAATAACAACTTTATATCTGAAATATTTTTAGACCTCTCCAAAGCATTCGACATGGTCTCACATTCCTTACTACTCGACACCCTGGCCTTCCTATCCTTTGCCCCATCCACTATAGCATGGTTTAAAAGTTATCTGTCTGAAAGACAGCAATCTGTCCAATGGCAAGGTGTACTATCCCCTTACTCCCAACTACCATAGGCATACCACAAGGCTCAATATTAGGTGCACTTCTTTTCTCCATATGTACCAATAATCTCCATACCACCACACAGCATGCTTCACTTATATAATATGCAGATGATTCAACTCTTATTTGTTCTGCAACATCAATCACCACTCTACAACTCTCTCAGGAATCTTTTAGCTCTGTCGAAACATGGATCACTCAAATCCAACTTATCCTAAACTCTAATAAAACTAAATTGTTACTTCTCACCCCCAACAAAACCATCTCTACCCCACTATACTCCACTATCTCCTCCAAAAATTGCACTATTATCTCTTCCTCTGACCACACCAAACTCCTGGGCATTGAAATTGACAAAAGCCTACTTTTCAACATCCATATTTCACAAACAATCAAATAGGTCCATAAAAAATGGGAACACTATATAGACACAGAAAATCCCTCACAAGACAAGCTCAGATTACCCTTGCCCAAACTCACCTACTGTCCACTCTAATGTATGCTGCTCCTATCCTTACCCAAGTCAGAAAACTTGATTTTGCCAAACTTGAGTCATATTATAACAACATCACCAAACTTGCGAATAACTCCACCTTCAGAACCCACCACTGCCAGACACTAAGGGAACTACAATGGTTAGAACTTCCCCAGCTACTAAATTTCTACCATCTAGTCATTGCCTACAATGTTGTAAGACATCCTGAAAAAAACCCAGCACTAGGCCAACTCCTTACTCACTATAAAAAGTCATCCTCTCCACTCATACAACAAATCTTTACTCTGGATCTCAAAGTCTAACAATACTGCAGGAAAAGCTGTGTTTTCTAACACAATAGCTAGAACCTGGAATAACCTCCCTTCTGTTCTTATTTCTGCCTCAACTCTTACCCATTTTAAAACTCACTTAAATCACACTTAATGAAAAAATGGCTATGCGCTTGCCTCACATAATCACTTCTGTTCATTCACTCCATAAACCTTACTGCCTACTTCAACCACTGTATAATTTTTTACAGTCTTATGAAACTCTAACTGCTCATGGAAATTGTAGATATTGCATGAATATCTATGGTTAACTATGTTTTATTCTCTGTATATATAGCTCTTGTTTTTCCATATTTGCTTATACAGTATTTTTTCATATTGTTTTTCATGTATTTCTCCAAATTATTTTTTATGTTGTTTTTTCTCATATTTGCTTCTTCAAAATTTTTAATCATATTGTTTAATTTAGGTACTTACTATGGAGCTTTTCTCCCTGGGGCCTGCACTGAAAATGGACCTGTGTCCAGTCAGACTATCCCAGTAAACAAATGTAAAATAAAATAAAAATAAAATAAAATACATTACTTTTACCTTTTCCTAAGACTGTTAGTTCCTATAATGATGATAAGGTTTGCTTTGTTCAGCAACTATTGAAATTAATAAGAAACTATATACCTTTATTAATTTATATTGGATTCCAGGAATAGGAGTTAGGACTGTTAAACAACATCTAGATCAAATGATTCAAATTTCAAAAGGTAGTATTATCTTGGCAGGTGGCTTTAATTGTATTCTAAAAGATAATAACACTATGACACTGATACCATTAGAAAGAGAAGATTATCTCCTCCAGCTAAGAATGTAATAAAATAGACATATATGAGTTTGCAGATACAGATTCACTTTATTTCACCAAGTATTCACATAGGCATGGAACTCAAGTTAGAATAGATAGAGTTTATATATCAAATGATCTAATAAACAGTCTAGACAAGGTTAAGGTAGTATCTTGTCCTCTTTCAGATCATAATGCTATAACTTTTGAACTAATTCTAAAACATAGTATTAGTATCTCGATCAAACATATACCTGCCTATTTAACTCATCTAAAAACTTCAATTTTTTTTTCTTAAAATAAATTCAGACCTTTATTGAAATTAATAATACAAACAATACGTCCAAGATATATTTACAGGATTCTTTAAAAGCATTTCTATATGGTAGAATTATAAACTGGTATGCTTTAAAGAGGAAACAATGGGACAAGGACCGACTTGCTCTGCAAGATAAAATAGCTAAATTAAAATAAGACAGTCAAAACACAAATACAAAAATGATAAAAGAAATAAATAATCTAGATAGTAAATATATATATATCCTAAGTCATAAGATTATGATTAATTTGGAAAAGTTTAAAATAGATAATTATTCTGTTAACCATAAGTATATGCAAACGTTTGATGCCAGAACAAAAATATTTAATAAATCGAGATACATTAATGAAATATATTCTCCAAAGAAATAGAAAATGGTTACTGAAATTGAAAACATTTTGAAAGAATTTAGAAATCATTTTAATACAATAAATTAGCAATAACCCAATAATGGACTCTAAGGATGAAAGTAAAACATTTATCAGAAATCATACCAAAAAAAAATTGAAGATAAAATGAACGTTATTTATAGGCCTATTTTATTTTCTGAATTAAAAAGCCCAAATTAATCAATTAAAACTCAGTAAAACTCTTGGTAATGATGGCATTATTGCTGAACTTTATAAGATAATGCCAAAAGAAGCTTCAGACATATTACATAAAGTTTTTCAATTAGTTAAAGATCTAGTAAATGTGCCACCCTCTTGGAAATATGCTCTTATTTCTCAAATACTAAAACGAGACAGACTCTGTAAAATGTTCATCTTATAGAACTGTTTCTTTGCTAAACATAGATTATAAATTGTTCATGTCTATTCCTGCTAACATTAAAACAGCTTCTTCCAACTTTGATTAATGATGATCACACTGGCTTTATTTTAAATAGAAATCCTTATGATAACATTAACATATTCTAACCATAATAGAGTATGCAAATAGAACAACTGAGAACTTACCTGGTAAATCTAGATATTAATAGCATCTTTGACTCAGTCAATTGGAATTATCACTCATTGATTCTAGAAGAAAATAATTTCTCAAGTAATTTTATTCATCTCATTAATCATCATAGGCTCCAAGGATATGGACCAAACAAGGATATCTACTCTTTCCTCTACTCTTTACTTTAGTTATAAAATCATTTGCTAATTTGATAAGATCATCCTCAGATATTAAAAGTATTCATATAGACAAGAATTTAACCTCTACCATTCAATTGTTTGCAGGTGATATTCTTATGACTCCTAATAAATGTAACAATTCACTTTCAACAGTATTTAATTCAATGGAAAATTTTCAAAAAAACTCTGGTCTTAGTTTTAACAAAAATAAAACAAAAATCTTACCTATAAACATTAACATTATTGACAAAAAAGGATTTAATAAATATATAGTCCAAGAAAATAAGATAAAGTACTTAGGAATAACAATTACTGATAATATTAATAAAATAATACCCATCAATTATAAAATAGTTTAACTACTATAGAAAATCTTATAAATAAATGGAATACATTTTTCTTTACAATGGATGAGAGACTTTCCATAATTAAAATGATTATCTTACCAAAAATTCTATATATTTTACTGTCATTATATTTGCATTCTCCTAGAAGTTGTATAAAAGACTTTAATTCTCCAATATTATTTTTTGTAGTATCATAATAAGCTCAGAATAGCTTTAAAACCATCATATTACAGATTGGTCTTTAGGTGGTATTGGTCTACCAGATCTGGAATTGTACTTTGGTCAAATAATAACTATTCTGCTAAATGAGAAGAATTTCAAGGAAGTCTTTGGACACATATTAATTGATCTAAATATTCAAATCATGATTTAATTTTAAACAATTCAGTGTTTTGATTATTAAAAGAATATTTCTTAAATAATTTTAAGCAAACAATCAACTCTTCCTATTTGTGTATTTTAATGAATACCTTGAGAAACTTTATCTATAGAAACCCAGTGTATAACAACATAGATTTTCTCATCTTTCCAATAGTTTATAATCAAAATAACATTTCCACATTAAATTTATCTGTGATGGTCACTTTTAAAGAAATATATTTTGTCATATTGGTTTCAGTTAATGAATAAAAAACTGTATTCTGCTCAACATATAATTAATAAGTTTGATTTGGATGAAGATATGTGGTTGCATGTACAAAATTGCAGACAATCAGTTGAAGACCAAATCAAAGTTATGCAACCAATGGTAAAAGATTTTATTCCTAAGCTAATTGACCTTTTATTTTCTTTGATACAACCAAAACTATCTAGAAACTTTCTATAATTTATAAAGAGATTAAAAAATAATTGGAATATAATAAAGGTAACTATTGGAATTACTTTAAACTCATAAATAATAAGGATCCTAATGATGAAGATAAAAGTCTAATCTTATCATCATCAAAACAAACCACCTATTCACTTAATTGGAGACTTTTGAGACTATTTACATGGAAGTTCTTACATTGATCTTTTCTTACACCACACAGAATTTAATTAATATCTAAAAATAAGATGGTTTGCTAGAGATGTAAATTAGACCTTAAAGCAGACTGGCAACATATGTTTTTGATTGTCTTATACTTAAACCATATTGGAATCAGATCAAGCTATTCCTGCAAACTCTTTTTACTGATACATTTTTTTTAACTAAACTGCTATTTTATTTAATACTCCAATACCTGATTGTGTTAGAAGATTAAAATATCCTTTGTTATGGAATATTCTAGCAATTGCAAGAAAAGATATAACAAGGAACTGGAAGAATGATTCTACTCCCTCCTTTAATGAATTTTTCAACATTGCTACTGACATTTGTCAACTGGAACTTATTACTATTAAGTCAAGGTCTACCAGAATCACTTCTAAATATCATCATCATCTTTTTTCGGCTGTTCCCATTAGGAGTCGCCACAGCGGATCATCTGTTTCCATTTCTTCCTGTCCTCTGCATCTTGCTCTTTCATACCAACCGCATGCATGTCCTCTCTCACCACATCCATAAACCTTATCTTAGGCCTTCCTCTTTTCCTCTTACCTGGCAGCTTCATCCTTAGCATCCTTTTCCCAATATACCCAGCATCCTTCCTCAGCACATGTCCAAACCAATGCAATCTCGCCTCTCTTACTTTGTCTCTAAACTGTCCAACCTGAGCTGACCTTCTAATATACTGATTCCTAATCCTGTCCATCCTAGTCACACCCAGTGCAAATCTTAACATCTTTAACTCTGCCACATCCAGCTCTGACTCCTGCCTTTTTGTCAATGCCACCATCTCCAACTCATATAACATAGCTGGAATCACTACCCTCTTGTAGACCTTTACTTTCACTCTTACTGGTACCCATCTGTCACAAATTACTCCTGACACTTCAATATAATTCTTGGAAAGTCAACAAGAACTATTAAACAAACAATAATTAATACTCTCAGATAATTTTTATATACTGAAATCTTAGAACATTTTTTATTTAGTGGACACTCTTATAAATAGGTGTTCATTGTATTTTTGAAATTATTATTTATTTATTTTTGATTTTTTTCAAATTTGTGAATTTTTTTTAATTTTAAATGATATCACTTGTTTTCTTGTTTAAAATTCAATAAAAATATTTGAAAAAAATTGACCAAATTCAGTCTCTGCCCAGCTTGCAAATACAACAAAAACAAACAGCAAAACACTATATACTGATAACAACTAACAGTATATGCAGAGATTACAACATTAAGATGACAAAATATTTGTCAACAGTGAACTATATACATTGGTGTAAACAATGGTATTATACTACATGAATGTTTGAGGACTGGTAAGCAGAAAAAACAGGAAAAAAACAAGTGGCACTCTGGATTAGGTGGTAGTTCTAGTTACATATTTATATAAGAGGTTTCCCAGAGATTAGAATATATGAACTGACAGACTTAAGACAGGCAGGTAAAGTATGTAGTGGTGTAGGTTAAGTAATATGTCCTGTACTGCACTTTCATCTTTATTGTTTAATTGCTTGAATTGTGCTCTAAGTTTGAATAGGTATGACTTTATGCATTATTTGGCTGGATAGACTGACAGAGTTTAAGACCTAGTACAGAAAAGCTGTTGTTAGAGCAACAGAGCCTTATATTGGGGGTGTGGGGAATTGGAATGGCTCCTGAGACTTTATGTGTGGGGCTGTGTACAATGAGAGTCATGGCAAGAAGAGAAGGGGTTTCTTGATGGAGAAGTTTATTGAGAATAGAGCCTTAGGAGGAAGTTTGCTGTCCATATAGCAGTGAAACATTTTGCTTTGGAGATTGTGGTACAGCAGTGTTCCAGGTGTGGATATACAGAGTTATGAACATTATAACAGGCAGTGCCAAATATTTGTAAGTCATATTCAAGATGTCTGAGCAGGATTCCTTTTCCTATGGTATCCTTGACTGGCACAGTGTAGAATAGATAGCTTTCTACTCAAAAGAGGAGATGATTGATTTTAGATCTCACTTTTTCAATTTGCATTTGAGAGTTTAGTGATTTAACTAACCAGATGCCAAGGTATCTGAAATGGAAAGTAGATTCATAAGATCCCTGAAATGGTATTTGGGTTACTTAAGAAGCATTATACTTATCCCTAAGATCGTTGTTTTAATTTTTTGAGCTTTTTGTCTTGTGAGACATTTACTAAGTTCTGGTAAGTGTAGCCAAAGCTGGCTTTGTAAAGCTTTGGGTTTAGGGCTTAATGTATAAAGAACCATGTTATCTACCTATAGAATACATTGCAGGAATGGAAACTCAAATGATAGCTTGTTTAAAAATATCTGAGAAGAGGAGAGGAGAGAAAAGAAGAGAAGAGTGTACTGAACCCTGTTAGGCAACTGATTGACTTTTGCCTATCTGTGACAGTGTGGACCCAACTGTAAGTTTTAAGGATCTATTTGTGACAAAGTCTTTGAGCTGTTTTGTGGTTTGAGTACTGATTCTGATATCAAGTAGGTAAGATAGTAAGATGGGGTGATCCACAGTATCAAATGTTTGGGTTAAGCTGATAAAAATGGCTCCAGCTGAATTGTGTCTATCAGTGTTAACCAGGATGGGGTTGGTCAGTGTCCAGATCACAGTTATAGTGCTTCTTTCTGGCCAGAATCCATGCTACTTATTTGCCAAAAGGTGATATTTTTGTGAGTAAGTGGTATATAAGTTATTCTAGTAATTTGCCCATGCTAAGCACCATTGGAATTGGACTGTAATGATTCATAGAGGTGAGTTTGTGTTCCTATGGAACTGGCCTGATTGCAGTTGATTTCTAGATTGAGGTATGGTGTTTGAAGCAAATATTACAGATATGCAGTAAAGTGATGGTGAAGTAGTCCCAAGAGTAACATGGAAACCAAGAGTACAGGTTTTCTGAGTTTGTAGGGGAATCAAGTGAGATCTGCTTGAGTAGACGGGTGATATGTTTGACAGTAATCATAGTGAAGTAGAAAGGGATGGGTAGTCTGATGGACTTGGGTGTGTTTGGTGGATAGTTTGAGGGGGTGGATGCATTTGGTTGAGAGGTTAGATCATTGTTTGAGGAAATCAGCAGGAGTGAATTTACCAAGTGTATATTGGTATATCTCATAAACAAGCTGCCTGAGTATATTCAACTTTAAGCTATGATTTTAATATATGGGAATTATGACTTTTTAGCCCAACATAAAGAATTAGTAGCACTGTTGTTCATAGGTAAAGAACTATAACAGTAAACTAATACAACCCTATTTTTGCATCTAATAAACTAATCACATTATTCCCCACAATATCCTGTCAAGGAAATTCCAAATTTCTTAGAATTAAGATGTATTAACATGTATCAGATAATAATTAATGTCACTGACATATAAAAACAAATCAGCAATATATTAAACAAAAATATATTTGAAATGAAACCTAATGATGAAAAAACACTCTTGTCACATGAATATATTAATATATATATAGAGAGGCAACATTTGTCTCCATCACTGTTCCCTGCTTCTGAAGATAATATGAACTATCAAAACAAAAATAATTATGTACCAAACAGATTTAAAACATCATTAATATCATTTATAAGTACGCCCTTCTGGTAAGTAATAAAAATACCTTCTAATTCTGGGGTGGCTTAGTGGTACATCACATTGGCTATGGTGTGCAGAGTCCTGGGTTTGAGCCTTGCAGGGACTGTTTAATTTGTTACCACATAGGTGGTAATCCATTAAGTACAGAAGAAGTAATTAGGGACTGGGGACCCAAGTTGATAGCAATCGCTCATTTGACAACCACGTGGCCAAAGTGGTTGAGTTTCTTGATGTTAAGCTTACCAAAGGATTAAATGGGATAGACACAGAAGTTTATAGGAAGCCGAGCTGGAGAAACAATCTGTTGCATCGAAACAGCATGCACCCTAAACATATATATTCCAATATTGTGAAGAATCAGGTACTTAGAACATCAAAACTCACCGCTCGAGATACAGTTTTCAAAGAACAGCAAGCTGATTTGGTCAGTAAGTTTACATCTAGAGGTTATAAGGAGGATGAGGTGAAAGGGACTATAACATCATGTAGTGATTTAAGAACTCACAAAGGTAAGCCGTTTTTCCACAGAGAAGCTCGTGACAGTGAGAACACTGAAAGCACACAAAAAAGGAAAAATAGATTAATTATTCCATATACGAATAGGAATGGACAAGTTAAGCAAATTATAGAAAATAATTGGAAATTATTATTGATGGATGACAGGATTAGAATGTTAGTAGATGACAAGCCAAATATAACTTACAGAAATATGAAGTCTCTAAAAAGATTATTGTGCTATGAACAAACAGGGAATAAGCCATTACAATCACAAAGGAAAGGGACTTTTCCTTGTCGTACATGCAACCAGTGTAAATATATAATAGATAAAGAAATTTTTATACACCCTCATACAGGTCATGTTTATACATTTAGTGGATATGCAGACTGCAGAACAAAGGATTTAGTTTACTTGGCACAATGTGAAACATGTGATAAATTTTATATAGGAAAGACAAATAGAACTCTTCGTGAACGAATAAGAGAACATATATACGCAGTAAACAAGGAAAACGCTACTAACGCCTTGGCACGTCACATTATGGAGTATGGATCCAGCCACAGTTTTAAATTTAGAGTGCTCGAATTAGTGAGAAGAACAAATAGATTAGGTAATATAAAAATTATACAGAGGAAATAGAGAGTAAATGGATCCTTAGGCTACAGGCACACAAATATGGGCTGAATGAAAAAATCACTTTGAAGCCATTTTTAGCGTCTAGATCCTTGAAACATTGACATTGACTTCCAGTGTTCACATGTGCTTATGTTGCAAGGTTTAAATGTCATTTTTATTAGTTTTAAAACATACAGATTTTAACATTTTAATTTTCCTTGGAGTTAATATTAAACCAGTAATTCATTTGGTCACATAAGTTTTAATGACATTTTAAGTATACATTCAGTCCTTAGTATTGTTTCCCTATGTTGTATGGATTTAATGTGTATTGCTCAGATTTTATAAGTATTTTATTTATTTCTAATTTTCAAGCACTTGTTAAGCACTAGCACTTTGATATATTCATGCATGCAAGAAAAGTTTGTATGAATCTGGACACAGTTTTTAAATATTTTCTTTCATGATGTTTACAAAATTGAGTATTTATGCACTTGCACTTTAATTATAAATGGTATAATTAATGAAATGAAGGTGCTAATTGTTTTTATATTTAAAGAGAAAATGAGATGTAGCAATATTGAGGTCTGAAGAAGCGTCTTAAAGACGTGAAATCGCTTACCACCGTTGTATGTTTATTCTAATAAAGAACCTGTCTACTACATATCAGTTGGACTTTTGTTCAAAGCTTCATGGTGCATCCTTGAGATTTTATTGTCGTTGGAGTTGTTTTTTGGTCTGCAAGGTGCTTTACTCGAGAGGCTCATCTTTAACGCTAATTGGTTTAAACTCTTTTTTCCGATCGAGCCATGGCTGTTGAACCTACAGCAATAATAGATTCTGATACATTGAGGCCTGAAAAGGTATTTCATCTAAATAACTTAATGGAAATAGGGTTGAATCCCTTGCTGAAATTAACAACCAAAGACTTTTCTAATAGTGGCTCTACCAATGTCAACCGGAAGCACAATATGGATGTTATTTTATTCACAAGACGTTTAGAGAATAAGTTACATAAACTGAAAAGTGTGCAGTGGCAAATGCTGCATATGGAAGCTTGTTTGAGCTTCCGACTTGTGCCTAGGGGTCTACGGATCTTAAAGATGCCGACGTACGGAACAACGTACGCGGAGCTACTAGCTAAATGGCAAAAAATAAACCTAGACACGAGCTTTTCCTATATGAAGTTACTGATTGAACACTTCACTAAATCTGAAGAAACTCTAATAGCAGAAATTAAGACTATAGAATCCGACATTGCCAGTTTGTTCAATGATAAAGAACTTGATATATTGTATAATGACTTGAAATCCATGTTATTTTCAATCGACAATAAGTCCCTTCTAGGTAAGAAAAAGAAAATAGAAAGGGACTTTGTCGATTTCCGTAAAGGTCAGGTATTTTCCTGGCCGAGAGATAGGATGCCTGCACAAACGATCCATCCAGCTTGCAGTATGGGGCAGTTACAAACTACGTATACACCTAAGGAGATATCAACCATGAGAAGTGAGACTCCATCGGTGACTTCATCATTAGAAGCCAACATTAATACGGAGCCTTTGAATGTAAGCAGTGTGAATGCATACAGTGCGAATATTACGGAATCTATGGTTAACAAAAAGCGACAGATAACAACAACAGCACTGGTGCATGTGAATGGGGAAGGAAATGTTCCTAAAAGAAACGACGGTCTTAACATAGAACATTCTAATGATCCTGTTGTACGCAGGAAGATGCCTGCCAATGGTTCGGCAGTTACCATTCTTGCAAATGAATGTGAAGTCTTCATGGAAGCTGAGGATTTTCCATCTTTTCCTCTTCCAATCCAACAACAAGAAAGGAAGAGATGGTCCCCACAAAACAAAGTAAGGAAGAGAAAATACACGGAGGAAATATACAAAAAACAGAAGAAAGCTTTGAAGTCAATAAGCAAGACTTAGTGGTAAATATTTCCAACTATGAGTTAGATGAATCAGAAATATCTATACTTGACAGAGGTTTGAATTTCATACCCTCTGGTATTGTTGATGTTACGGATTTCATCATTGATATAAAAATGTTTACTAGGAGTATTGCCTTAAAGATGATGTATGCTAATGAAAGCTCAAATACTGAAAATACAGAAAATATTAACGTTTTTAAAAAAACTTCAGTCTATGTGCCGCAACTGCATCTGCTTTTGGATGTATTTGAGCGAGCCTGTGAGACTGATTTGATGGACTTGTATGATAGTGAAAATGTTAAGACTGAGTTTTTCAATATGTCAAACATAGAAAGAAAAGCCCTTTTGAATTTGCAAAAGAATGAAAGTATTGTTATTAGGCAGGCAGACAAAGGGGGAGCCGTGGTAGTAATGGATAGAGCTATGTATTTGATGAAAATAGCAAATATGTTAGCTGATGAAGCCACGTATAAACCATTAGGTAGGTATTCTTTGAACAACTTAATAAAGAGTTTTCACAGTCATCTTTATGATTTATTACTGAACAATGTGATAGATGAGAGTCTGTATAAATATTTTTTAATAGAAGACCCACTGATTCCTACTTTTAGGGGCCTTCCAAAGATCCATAAAAAGTTACTTGACCCCCCCCCCTTAGACCCATCGTGTCCAGTAAAGGTTGGTTGACTGAGCCGATATCCATATACTTGGACAAACAATTTAAACCAGTTGTCAACAATGCAAGTCACATTTTAAAAGATACACAACAATTTCTGGAAAATTTAGCCTCATCCAATAACCATATGCCTATTGGCACAGATGACATCTTTGTAACCTTAGATGTCAAATCTTTGTTCACTTCTATACCAAATACCATAGGCATAGAATATGTGAGACTTTATTTATTGGAAAAGGGAGTTACTAATAACAAGGTGATACAATGGATGTTATTGTTAGAAATGGTATTGGATAATAATGCATTACTACATGAAAACAGCTATTTTTTGCAGAAAAAGGGAGTAGCCATGGGCACTCCCTGTGCAAATTCCTATGCCAATTTTATGTTTGTTCTTGTTTTTAAGAATGGTTACACCATATTGCTTTAAATCATTAAGTGCTTGAATGATCAATTAATTATTTAATTGGTATTAGCTGAAATGAATGATGTATATAAGGGTAGTTACTAAGTTGTGTTTTTTAAGTCTGATGAAGCGTTGTAATAACGTGAAAGCGCTTACTACCTAGGAACTGTTCGTCTAAGTGTTTGTATTAAACCTTTGATTTTTAAGCCTTTTGTGGACGTTTATACTTCAGCCATTGTTGCACCTACTGGTTATTTTGCATTTTTTACGTTTGGACTTTTACCAGAAGTGCTTTACTCAGCAGGATATCATCTTTTGTTTCAAAGAAATAACCAAGTTTAAGTTTTCAAATTAGCTTGAAAATATCAACAAAAACATCTCAAAGTCTAGGGATCTCTTTATAAATGCATTGAAGAAAAAATATCCTAGATGTCACGAAAAGTTCCACAAACAAATTATATAAATTTAATTTTCTTTCTATGTGACATGTTTTAACGTGGTTATGCTATGAATTCTAATTGAGTTTCTGTTGCTGTCATGCTAACATTTCAAAAAGAGAACACTAGAGACTGTGAAATAATGATAGATGGCAAAATTAATGTGTTGGAGGAAGCAGAGGTTATTATAATAACAGATACTCTGCTGCTGACCTCTACTAACCCAATGTCAACTAGAAGGACCTATATAGGATCAACAGCATGTCAATTATATAAATAACATAATAAGACATAATAAGATAATAAGATAATCTCTCCTTTGATAATTACATTGCCACAGTAGTCAGGAAATCCTTCCACGTGGCACACCTCATCACAAAAGGTTTCTCATCCTGAAAAAAAGAAGACATTGTTCCCCTCTACTCATCACTCATTAGACCCATTATAGAGTACAGTGCCCCTTTTGGTATGTACCTCACAAGACATCTACAACAACTGGAAAGGCCACAGAAATACCTCACAAAGAGGATTACCGGCCTCAAACAGATGCCCTATGCAGACCGTCTCAAAAAACTCCAGCTTTACTCTGTCAAATATCACCTACTCATAGGTGATCTCTGCCTAACATACAAAACTATGTCAAACCCAGAGCTGTTGGACATGCTCCACTTAAAGAAGTCCCAGTCCCTCTGAGCTACATGCTCTAGGGACCTAAACCTTGTCACCACAATAAACAGAACATGCCAGAGGGATAGATTCCTGTCCCAGAGACTTCCCATACTCTGGAATAAACTACCTATCTATATCAAACAAAGCTCCTCATTAGCACTATTCAAGAAAAATCTTGATGATTGGATGGGAAATAGGAAATTCACCCCAGGGATCACCTCTGTGGCTCTGCTCGACAGTGGCACAGGAAAATAATTTTCTTGGGTGGCAAAAGCCAGGGTACCTTTTTGGCTAGGCTTGTATAGGCCCCAGGGCCGATAGCCTATGAACCTATGAACAATAAGTCAAATGTGTCTACAGTGTAAACTATCAAATATTATCCTGGTTGACTTGTTATCTGTTTTGAGTGAACTGTGATTATAAATGTAGTATTGATGCAACCACTGAAAAATAAAGGTTCATGTTACAGAATGAGTTCTGTGTCTGCTGTTAACTAAACAAATATTATGAAAGACAATGTAAGTTTCTGGATGTCTTTTTTAATTTAAAAGTCTCAAATATTCAGTCTGGGTCAAATAATTTCACACGCAAAATTATATTATTATGAAAGGAACCTCTTCCTAAATGTGCTCTCTGTAGATCAGTGTGTGCATTGAACCTAGTCAGGCACTATAACTAGATATATAAGTTACTGAGCATGTGCAGGATCAGTTGCATTTTGTACAGCCAGAGTGAATGTAGACATGAATGGAGATGCATATGAGAGTGCGATCGATGTTATGACTCAGCCAGTTAGCTTAAGTACATGTTCTTGTTCCAGTTCCAGATATGTTTATGTACAGTAAATATCTTGAACCTGTACACCTCTTCGTTGTCTCTTTTGAATGCATGAGACAAGTGACACCATCTACACAAGGCATGTTTTTACAACAGCATTTCACATGTGGTTCTTTATTAAACTTTTTGATATTTTGTCATTGCACATACAGGAGGTCTTGATCCCTAACATTAAGTAACTTCTTTCACACTGTGAATAAAGATTGCACTTCAGTGATATTCCAGTGACCTTTGAATGACTGTGGCTAAATGGAACAATTTCTGCCCTGGGCATAATTATGAAAGATCCATGCCCCCCAAACAGATCCACTAATTTCATATTATAGCAATCACAGTGACTCCAGGCTAAGATGTTTTACCAGTGTGCCATTTGCAAAGTTATAATCTATTTATATATTGATCTTTGATAATATGTGAATTATTTTCTTTTTAGCCGTTCCTTTTCAGTTAAATGCTGTCTATTATTTTGAATCATATTTTATACTTTATATGTCATTTTAACATGTTTTTGATTTACTACAACTTAAATTCAAATTCAGTTTCACCTTTTCTGTTCATTCTGTCAGTCAACTCAATAAATGTGCAGTATTTATTTCATTGATTTAATTACGTTACTAGGCTGTTTGGTCAGATCAATAATTTGTACCTAATCATCAGAAATTCCAGTACTTATTTCCCTGAAAGATAAGAGTGTCCATTTCTGGAGTGACTTTATGGTTAACCATCCACTGTTCTAAGTTGTGTTTGAAGAGGGTGTGGGAACTACTTTGCTTAATATAAATGCCCATAGGTATATACTAGTCTAACAAACACTAGGGCACTTAAAAAACCTAACCATGTAACCCAAATTACCATCATCATCATCAACCCCCATTTTTCCTATTTTCTACATGGGGTCGAGGTGTCATATCAACTGCCACCATCTCTCTCAGTTCAATGCTACTCTCAGGCCTTCTTCAACACTCATGTCTGACTGTAGCATGTCTTCTCTCACACAATCCATCCACCTCTCTGCTGGATGCTCTTGGTTCCTCTTACCTTTTCTTTTCTGCCCTAACTGCTCTTCAACATATTGTCACCTGTTTTTCTGCAGATGTGCCAGAAACACTGTAATCTGTTCTCTTGAATTTTTCTACAATTGGACCTACTTTGGCTTCTGCTCTTATGTCTTCATTTTTTTGTCTGTCCCACAGTGTGCATCTTACCACCCATCTCAGGCACTTCATCTCCATTACCTCTAGTTTACTCAACTGCTCTGCTTTTACTGCCCAGGTTTCTGTACCATATGGTAGTACTAGTCACACCACTATCTTTTCAGCTCCTTTGGCATTCTTCTGTCATGCACTATACCTGACACTGAGCCAGTTAGCTGCAGCCTCTCTGATTATAGCTTTGACCTCCTCATTCAGACTTCCCTTCTCCTCAACCAACCCTCCCAGATACTTGAAGCTGAGAACCTGTTCCACTATCTTCCCTTCTAATTCAATTCTCAGCTTATTCTGATTTCCCCATTTTCTGCCATTACCACTGTCATATCTGTACTCGGTTTCATCCCATGTGATTTTAGTTTTGCATTCCATTCCCCTATCCTTTGCTGAAGTTAATGCTCAGAGTCTGCTTGTAATACCACATCATCTGCATACAGCAACTTTGTGTCTGTCCCGTCTGACCTGTTTGCTAATGCAGTCCATCACCAGTGAACAGTAGTGGGTTCAGAGCTGAACCCTGATGTACACCAACTGTCCCCCGGGAACCCCCCTCTGATACCAAACACTATTCATACTTAAGCCATTGGGTTCTTGTACCTAGCTTGCACTAATTCTACCAATGTTTCTGGGATTTTGAGCCACCACCAGACTGCCAAAACCAGCTTTCTTGGGACCTTGTCATATGTTTTCTTGACGTCTAGGAATGCACAGTTGTTCTCATTTCTAGCTTCTTCTCAAGTACTTGTCTTACTGCAAACATCAGGTCAATTGTGCTGAATCCTGATCTAAATCCAAGCTGTTCATCTTCCATTTTACTTTCCACTAGCCTGCATATTTCTTTATCAATCACCCTCTTCAGAACTTTCATACAATGTGACAGGAGTTTGATACCTCTGTACTACCCACAGTTGTGGATGTCACCTTTGTTCTTGAACACTGGCACCAATATGTTCATCCTCCAGTCATTTTGGATACACCTTTCTCTCCATACTGCATTGAGTACCCTAGGATCCATTTCTCCCCTATCTCACCCAGCATCTTCATCATATCTGCTGTGATCTCATCTGAGCCTGCTGCTTTTCCTGACATCATCTTCCTTAGTGTTATTCTTACTTTTTCTATGGTGGGCTCCTCCTATTCTCTCACTGTAGGTTGCGTCTGTGGCAGTACAGCTTCTCTGGGGTTTTCTTCATTCAGAAGCTGCTGGAAATACTCCTTCCATCTGCCTTTGATCATCTGTGGACTTATGAGCAGGTAGTTGCTGGCATCCCTATGAAGGTTGCCTGACTGTCTTCTTTATCTTTCTGTCTTTGTCTTGCAACCCAATATACTTTCTTTGTGCCATCAACTGAGTCATTTGTAGAGTGCCTCTGATGCCTTGTCCTTTGCTATTGTGACACCTATATTAGCCTCTTTGTTAGCCAGCCAGGAGTCCTTCCTTGCCAGGTCCATCTTTTTTATCTCCCACTTTTTTC
The DNA here is from genome assembly GCF_019279795.1 of Protopterus annectens. Classification (NCBI taxonomy): domain Eukaryota; kingdom Metazoa; phylum Chordata; order Ceratodontiformes; family Protopteridae; genus Protopterus; species Protopterus annectens. The sequence continues at coordinate 1,666,626,772 of NC_056732.1, forward strand.
TGAACACCTTCTTTCTCTTGATGAATTATTGGACTTCTGCATTCCACCACCAGCCTTCCTTATGTACCTTAATTCCTTATCTGGCTCAGCCACATATTTGTTGCATAGTCCTCACACATGCTGTTTTGAGATAGTGCCATTCTTCTTCAACTCCACCTATTTCCTCTTTTTCTTGAGAAGGAAGAGCCCATAGTAATTCCATGAACTGTTGTGCTTTCTCTCCAGTCAACTTACAGGTCTTCAGTCTGGTCTCTGTTGGTCTTAAGGTGTTATCTGACCACCGCTTGCGGCTGATTGTGACAACCAGTGGTTTATGTTGTGAGCTGACTGTTTCACTGGGGATGGTTTTGCAGTCACTGATTCTACTCCATTGCCCTTTCCTTACTAGGAAAAAGTCTACCCGAGTTCCATGTTTGCCACTTTTATGTGATCTTGTGACTGTCTCTTTCTGAACCACTTGTTGGCTACTATCAAGCCACTTTCCAGACAGAAGTCTAGAATGGCCTCTCTTATTCCTGTTGGCCCACCCACACAGACCTAGGCAGTCCTCATGCCCTGTTTTCTATCCCAATATGTGCATTCAAGTCAACCATTATCAACACCAGTTCATGTTGTCTTGCTTTGTCTAGTAGTCCAGCAGCTGCTGTTTCAATGCACTTGTTCCCTCAGCATCACAGTCCTGCTGTGTGTCATAGGCTGAGATTATGAATACAGCCCTATCATTAGGCTGTAGTCTGATTGCCATGAGTATGTCATTAATTCGGAGAACATCTGTCACTATCGCCTGAAGCCTTTCCATCACTACAATTCACACTACATTTCTAGCATGTCCTCATCCTGAGTAGTAGACTCTGATGAGCCTACATTGAATTCATTTCTGGCAGGTTGATTGGTTTTACATCTGGCTTTCAATCACAAGAGCTATCCCAGGTAACCCATTATAGTCAATGTAGCTTACTGACCCAGGGCTGCTGGGATTCACAGTGGGCACACACTGGCTAGTTTGTCTCCCACCATTAGCATGGGTCACTGGCATAGGTCATGTCCTCAACCCACTTATCACCAGTCATTTGGCAATATTAATCAACACAACCAAAGCATCTAGAGACATAATTTACATTGTTAAGTGGCTAGCCCTGTCACAGTGCACAGTCTGTGATCCATGTTCTCCTATCTTGAGGATACTTTGCACCACAGTAGATGCCCAAATCAGTTGATCTATACAACTCATCTCCCTATAGAGCCATACATAGAAAATGTGGTGCTGCCCACAGCTCCATTCTTCTATGAGTTTGACATAGAAATCCTCAACATGTTTTCTGGAAGTAGGATAAACCCAAAAGAGACACAGACAGAATATAGAAACTTCAAACATGCATTGATCAGAGTTCAGGACTGAATCTTATACCTTGTGCATGGGAGGCAAATACTTTAACCATTATGCTAACTGGTCTCTAGTCAAACGTGACCCACAAATTTGACTCACATAGGGGGAGATCTACTGACTGCCCCTGTCCATCAGAGACATAGGAGACAGACAAGGGGTGAATTTCTGATTACCAATCCATTGGTCCAAGTTGTGCTTAAATAGGGATAGAGGGAATTTTGCTTCACATGGATGGAGAACCTGTTCCAGAGAATTTTAAATTATCTTATTAAAGGGGGATGTCTGAGGAATCTGGATAGATAGATAGATAGATAGATAGATAGATAGATAGATAGATAGACAGACAGACAGACAGACAGACAGACAGACAGATAGATAGATAGATATTATTATTACTATTATTATTATAATACACTATTTTATATCATCATCTTCATCATTGTTATTAGCACTTTTTTACCAGGATAGTCTGATTGGACATGAGTCCCCTTTCCAGTGGAGGCCAGGAAAGAAGAACTCCAAACAAAATATATACACTACATTTAAAAAAGGAGAGAAGAACTCTTGTAAAAGGTGTTACAATTATTAGTTAAGGATAGAGAACAATATATATATGTTACAGAGATGAGTAGGTTGCCCTAACTAGTAAACCAAAAGAGAAGGAAATAAGATATGTTAAACATTAATGACTAAGTAGAACTATTGTAGTATATCAATGCTATATTTGCATATTACATTTTACAGACATGGCTAAAGGTCTTAAATATTCAACAACGTGAGAGAAGAGTATGATATATGTGAGTAATCAACAGTAAATAATTGGATCTACTACAGTACAGGGTAGATTTTTTACATTGGTTTCTATGTTTAGGCTTATATACAATGATCACATATGAGTATATTTTCAGCTACAGGTGGGGTACAAAAGAAGCTGGGGGTAGTTTATAAGGTACAGAAGAGTGGCAGTAAGCAGGCGCAGAGATAGGGAGTGATAAGGTAGAAGGCTACAATGGCAGGAAGTTGGTAAAGGGATACTGACATGACAAATGGAAGACTATAGTGAACTAGGTTCTTTGAAATGTGTGACAGAGAAGGTGGTAAGAGGATAGGTAAGGGAGGGGTGGCAAGAGAACATTTGTGGTAAAGGGCAAGTAGTTAGAACGGGGTAGATTGAAGAATATCAATAAGAATTATTTTGTCTGGGTGGATATTTATGGTATTTGGAGGATGTGGGTGGATATTTAAGGTAGTTGGAGGCTGTGGGCAGAGCCGGATCCAGAATTAGATGACATAGGCAGTTGCCTAGGGCCCACTGGTTCAGAAGGGAGGGCACTGGCCATGGGTCTGCCACAACATTTAATTTAAAATTTTTAACAAAATGACATTTCTTTTTTAGGGAAGTACTCTGCGTTAGTGCATGCATCTGAGTATGATGCATGCACAACAATGCAGATTAGGATTTAATCATGAAGAACTGCTTGCTGCCATGAGAGAGAGACTGGCAAGGTGTCCCTTCAATAGGTAAATGTGCTGTTGCTACAGAGCTAAGAACTAACTTGAGAGACTGCATGTGTATGTATGTGTAAAATTCCTTCGTTAGGTATGGCAGATTAGTTAATTAATTTGCTCAGCCTCAAACCCTATACATTGGTTACAGGACACAAGAGTCTGAATCCCCTACACCAACTACCAGACTGCTCATTTAGTCATCAAGGGGTACATTTTCAAGTAATGTGAATTTTGGTGCAATTTCAAAGAATTGTGAGTTTCAAGGGAAGATAAGTTTACTGTTGCTCATGGTAATTCTGTCTTCAATGTGCAACTGTTTTGTTTAACAAATGGCCAACAGTGTTGGTGCTATAGAATTTAAAAGCAGTGTTAGTAGCACAACATGTAGGATACTTACCTTTGGTGGAGAAAGCTGTGGGTTCTACTCCCACACCCTGTAGATGTATTAATGATACTCCAGTCCACTTTAAAGAGAGGTTGGGGTGCTGCTCTCCTGAGTGTGTCCCCCTTTGTATAAGATGTCTAGTAAACTTGTTGTTGGTTTGTCAGCCATTCCCTATTACAAGCTTACTATTTTTTAATGTTAATATAGGCAATTTTTTCTTCAAGGGTATCAGGTGCTGAATTTGTAGATAAAACATTGAAATGTAAACATGTTTGCCAGCAGCAACAACTTAATTAGTTACAAATCTCTTTAATGTGGAACTATTCTGATAACTTTTAGTTCTGTAGAGATTGTGTATATTTGGAACTTAAAAGGCGTGTAAGAAACCAATAAAAACAAACGGAGCCGGCAACGGTAGAAAAAACAATTTACTCTCTTGTTTTTTTTTTCCGTTGCCGGCTCCATTTGTTTTTATTGGTTTCTTACACGCCTTTTAAGTTCCAAGTTTGTTTTTGCATTTCATTTTGTCTGAGATTGTGTATATTCACTGATATTGGTGGATTGTAATGACAGAAGTCTGAGTGGCCTTTGAAGGTTGAAATGCTCTAAAATGGGTAGTTTTTTCATTATTGGCTCATATTTTTTGTTTCATTGCTTACTGGAAAATGTGCAAAACTACAATTTATTATTATGTATTGTTATTTATTTATTGACATTTGTTGACCAGGAAAGTCCACTGGGTCAGAAACCCATTTTCAGTCGAGGCCGAGGAGAAAAGCTCCACAGATAATCAAATATTGTACAGAACAAATACAAAATGAAAGAGATATACATACATTAGCATAGGGTGGGGAGTAATGGTATATAGTTAATACATAACTAAAACACACTGTAATAACTGTGTTATACAAGGAATATAATTTAATATGATCAATAAGGTGAATCAAAGAATGCATGCATATATGCATGTTCCTAAAAACATGTGCAAGGGACCTATAGTTTTAAAACAGCTCAAAGGTAAATTGTAACCTTCACTGTCAGGATGCATTTTCTTTGAATGCGAGTTTCAATGCCATTTCAATGAATGCTGATTTTCAAGGTGATAAGTTCACTATTCATGCTAAGTCTAATTTCATTGTGAGACTGTATTGTTTTGTTTAGCAAAGAGCTACCAGTATTTGTGATATAAAATGTGAAATAAACATTTTAAATTAAATCCAAAAACCTGTAATCATTGCAGAAGTAAAGAAGACAATGGTGTGCACCCTGACATGTTTTAACAGTGTCTATGATAACTGTGGAGAAATAGCCAAGTAATGTGACAGTGGGACAGCGGAATGGCTGCTGGGAGGATATTGCTGTGGGGGGGCTGCTGTGGATGAGCAACAATCTATTACCCTCCTAAGGCCCTATTTGACCATGAGCTGGCTCTGGATGTGGGTGGATATTTATGTTTTTTAAAAGATGAGGATTAGTGGGTGTTAGGGAGTTGAGGTATTACCCAGGTAAATGGCCTGATTGTGACCATGTTTCTATCAGATGTTTTTTAAAGGTTATGAGGTTGCACATTTGTTTTTAGGTGAGTGTGATGGAATATCTAGCCTGCCAATCCCAGCAGGTTCTGTTTACATTACTGTGGAGGTTTAGGTATTCTGAGTGGGTGTTCATGATGTTATAGATGTTGTAAATGTTTAGGAGATCACACAGGACTAGGTCATCTGAGGCCCTATAGGAAGGCAGACGTGATCCCTTAGGGGTCTTTGTGAGACAAAGAACAGAGAAAATGCTTTAAGGCCATCCATGTAGCTCATAGAAACCAAGCCTTTGATTTTCTTGGTGATGAAGAGCTGGGTATTTTCAAGTTGGATCATGTGTTTGGCCAGATACATACCAAACAGAGTATTATATTATATTCTATTATAGGACTAATGAGGGAGGACTAGAGAGAGATAATAACTTCCTGAGATCTAGAAGATATAACTGATGATCAGTGTGACATAAGCTAGGTAAAAGGATGTTCTGACAACAGTAGATATATGTTCAAAAAATAATTTGTTGTCTACAGATATGTCTAGGTCCACAATGATAATGACAATTTGTTTTGTAGGGAGTCTTTTTTTTTGTGGTACATGCTTGGGTGCTGTTATTTCCGAAAGAACACATTAAAACACTTTTAACATTTAGATTTACGCCATGTTCTTGACATCATAGTTTTTTACATGTTAGGTCCTCCTGGAGGAACTGAGAGTCCTTTGCAGAACTGATGATAGCCCAGAGTTTGCAATCACCTGCAGACTCGGTCAGCCACAGACCTTTAACATCAACTTTAAACTCAGAGAAGTAAATAACACATAGAAGCAGCCCTAGTACTGATCCCTGAGACACCCCACTAGTAACAAGTCTTTTAGAGGCAGTGTGCCCCCGGTCTTGATTGATTGGGTTCGCTCAGCCAGTTCACTATCCAGTGGATTGCATAATGATTTATACTTAGTTTGATTAGTTTGTTGATAAAGTTAGAATGTGGAATGGTTTCAAAGGTCTTTACCAAGTCAAGATAAACAGTGTGTACTGATTTGCCCCAGTCCAATGTTTCAGTGACTTTTTCACAGGATTCTACTAACTTTAATAGAAAGCATCTTCCTTTACAAACCCAAGAACTGGTTTGGGTCCCCAGTCCATAATGATATACTCCATGACTTTACAGATATAGTCAGGATCATTGTGAGTCACACCCATGTTTAGGAGAATGACCATATCTGCTCTAGACACCTATGGCACAAAGCCAATTTTAAGGCTGAGGATGAGCAAATTTAATAGTGACTTGGAGAGACTATGCTTCACACTGTCAAGAAAGTAGCCATGTACATTGTCTGGACCTATAAAACTATTTTGTTTTATATAGTTTACCTATTTCTTGATCAGGTAAGACCATTGGACAGATTGTCCATTTTCAAGTGTGACCTTTGAGCACTGTTGAGTTAAGTGACTCGTTTAGAGTCACACAGAAGGCAAATGGAGGTTACAGGAATGAAACCCTGTACCCTGGGCACAGGAAGCAGCTCATTAATAGCTCAGAGCTTTAGTCTGCTATGCTACCTGCCAGATTAGAACTAGTGTTCTTGTTTTGGACAGTATCCTTAGGAACTTATATAAAGAGATTTGTGGGATGGGTAAAGACAAAATGGCATATAGGTAGGGGATTGTGGGGAACAGGGGATAAAGTCAGAGATACATTTGTTGTTTACCTTTTCTTTGCCTATAACCAGCACAGTACATTTTAAAGTATGTATATAAATAAACTGGCACATTATATTCCTGAGCAAATTGGGTATTTTTTCTTTCATTTTATCATTACTGTTAGAGTGTTATGATATCACCATTAATAAACAGATAATATTCACATACTTATCACAATTATTAACTGTGATGTCATCCTGTATTACAGCTTAGGTTACTCAGGACCAAAGTGTTCATTTCCCTTGAGCTGTTAAGTCCTCAGCCGAGTATCCAATCCAAGTTCTCCAGCACCCTCTCTCTGAAACCAGTGCTTTGTGTCCCTGCCCCAAGTAGCTGACACACACATACACACACACACACACACACACACACACACACACACACACACACACACACACACACACACACACACACACACACACACACACACACACACACTCTCTCTCTCTCTCTTACAAATTTGATTTGCACGCGCGCACACACGCACACACACACACACACACACACACACACACACACACACACACACACACACACACGCACACACACCTGGGAAAGGCTGGTGCAAATTATCCACGCTTCCAACTTTGCCAAGACTATAAGGTAGATTCACTACCACCAGTCAGATACTATAAGCCTCTTAAAAGGGTATCCAGCTATACTGAGCAAAGTTAATATTAATACAAATGGTAATGTTAACCAAACATCAAGGCTTTCAGGACTAGCCAGAGTTATAATCAAATAAATATATGTAAATACTCTCAAAGCTTAAATATTCCATAAAAGGACCAGCCACAATGAAAATGTTAAATATATTTAATAATAAATAATAAAAGACAAGAGTTTCAGTTTCAGGAAATATTAAAAGTAACACAGATAGAAAGATTCACACAGTTACAGAAAAACAATAATAAACTATTCTCACTATATTTTCCTGGCTAATCTAAAGAGTAATTGGCCCTGGTCACTTACTAGCACAAGGCAAGTTTAAGTGAGTGAGTGATCTTCCTCCTTTGTCAGGTTTCAAGAACACACTGCTCCTGAGACTTTAGTCTCCTCTAATATTAAAACATTATTTCTATACAGAATGACATCACATATATCTGGTCATCTGACTTCCTGTTCCCATGCAACCCCCTGGCTAGAAGCTGCCTGCATTTAGCACCTATGTGTTACCATACACACAGACAGAGCTTTGCTCAGATCTGCTGCTGCTCCTGGAAGTCATAAAACCATTGTAATACTTCTACTCCTCCTACAGAGCTACTAAGCCATACTTCTTACAGACATTGTGTCTCTGGCTTCATTCAAAACTGTGAGAAAACTTCTTTATGGACTAAGCCCAGTAGTTTAATTTTGTTACTATTTTTTGCAGTTTGAGATTAACCACTTTTCTTCCAGTATCCTCTGTCAAAACATATACATTTAATTCAGTTACAATAGTACATGGACATTTCTTTTCTTTCCAGCAGGTCACACTGTTGATACATTTTAACACAATCAACTTTACAAATGCATTTTTAAACACAAGCATCTGTACAAATCAGTTTGATACACAGATGGCATATAATTCTTTACTAAACTCCAGCTAGCTGTGCTGGCATATGTTATAAATCCATTGCCCTACTTCTCCTGGCAGGGCTGGCAGTACCTCCTATCATCATAATAGGTTCATAGGTTCATAGGTTCATACTAGGCTATCTGCCCTAGGGCATCTATAAGCCTAGCCAGAGTGTGTTTGGCTTTCGCCACCCATTTTAAATTAATTTTGCTATGCCCTTTTTCGAGGTTAGTATACTGTGCCTCTGTCTAACAGTGACACAGAGGTGATACCCGGGGTAAACCTACAATCTCCCATCCACTCATCAAGATTCCTCTTGAAGAGAGTCAATGAGGGACTCTGCCTAACCTGGACTGGGATTTTATTCCAGAGTGAAGGGAGCCTCTGGGTTATGAATCTGTCCCTCCAGCATGTCCTATTTATTTCAGTGCTGAGGTTCAAGTCTCTCGAGCACGTAGCTCGATGGGATTTGGATTTTCTGAGGTGCAGCATGTCCATTAATTCTGGGTTGGACATGGCTTTAAACGTCAGGCACAGATCGCCTCTTTGCAGGCGGTATGCCACTGAGTAGAGCTGGAGTTTCTTTAACCGGGCAGCATATGGCATCTGTTTGAGCCTTTGATCCTCTTGGTGAGGTATTTGTGGGGTCTTTCCAGTTGCTGCAGGCGTCTGGTAAGGTACATCCCAAAAGGGGCATTGTACTCAATTATGGGCCTGATGAGGGATGAGTAAAGAGGCACGATGACCTCCCCTGATCTAGATGTGAATCCCTTCATGATTAGGTGGGCTATATAAAATGTTCTTCTAACCACTTTGGTTGTCAAATGAGAGATTGCTATCAACTTGGGTCCCCTGGTCCCTAATTACTTCTTCTGTACTTAATGGATTACCACCTATGTGGTAATTTGTGGGCACTTTGTTTTTGCCAAAGGGGATGACTATACACTTTTTGGCGTTTAGCTTGAAGCCATGGCTCTGGCGCCAGTTGTCTGTTTCTATGAGGCCCTTTTGGAGGATGCTTGTGTCGGCTGGAGAGTCGATTATGGTGCCCAGTTTGCAGTCATCTGCGAACTTGGTCAGCCACAGTCCTTCCATGTTGGCCTGTACCTCCGAGAAATATATACCGAACAAGAGAGGTCCCAGGACTGAGCCTTGCGGGATGCCACTTGTAACTGGTTTGGAGTCTGACACAGCTCCAGCAATTCTAACCATGTGGGTTCTGTCCTTGAGCCAGTTTGCAACCCATCTAGTGACATAGGGGTTTATATTTAAGCTGATGAGCTTATCTATAATGCCCAAGTGGGGTATTGTATCAAAGGCTTTTCCGAGGTCCAGGTAGGCTGTGTGGACCACCTTCCCCTCGTCAATGGCCTTGGTGACTGTTTCAAAAAAATCGACCAGGTTTAAGAGGCAGGATCTGCCCTTAACAAAGCCGAACTGGGTAGGATCCAGTGTCTGTAGGTCCCCAATATCTTTATTTATGAGGTCCATGATGATCCTTTTCATAGCTTTGCATACCAAGCTAGTCAGGCTTATGAGGCGATAGTTTCCAGGATCCATTGAGGCACCACCTTTGTGGAGAGGGACCACTGTTGCTGTACGCCACTCTTTGGGTACATATCCTGTAATAAGGCTGAGATTGAACAGTAGTTTTATGTTTGGGTTTAGCTCTTCTTGGAGTTCATGTAGGACGCAGCCCTGGTCCCATTGATGCTGTGTTTTTTGCTTTGGAGAGGGCGGCTCTTACCTGAGCATCTGAGATGTCAGGGGGGCAGCACTCTGCTGGGATAGATATTTGCCTTTTGGTGGGGAGTTTGCGCTGAACCTGTCAGCTAGGATGTTGGCAATGTCTGTGGGTTTGGTGTATTTTTTGTCATTTTGGACTAATTCTGAGCATATCTGGGAATTCCCACCCAGGTTCCTAACATAACTAAAGAAAGCCTTGTGATTATCCTTAGTGTCCTGTGCAATTTTTCTCTCGAAGCTGGCCTTAGACGATTTTATGAGTGCCCATAGTTTTTGCTAATACTGATCAGAGATGCCTTCCCTTTTGGGATTTTGCTCTATCATGTAGTAGCTTCCTCCTTCTATTGTATAGTTTGTTTATGGCTGGGGTCCACCAGACAGGACGTCTGCCTTTGGAGGATTGGGTCTTGGTTTTATTTGGGATTGCAAGATCCATGCATTCCTGAAGGTGTTCATAGAATGCGTTTATAAAGGATTCTGCAGTCTGGGCCGTATTTTCCACAGGCCCGGGGCTTTGAAGGATTCCACCTCAGTTTTGAGGAGTGTGAAATTTGCTTTAGAGAAGTTTTTCACTGTGGTTTTCTGGGCAGGGGGTAGGGTCGGGATGTGAATATCCAGTGAGATTAGTTTATGGTCTGATCGTACCAGTGAGGGATACACTTCTTGTCTGGAGCATAGAGTCCCCATGTTGGTGATGATCAGGTCCAGTATGTTTTCCCCTCTTGTGGGAGTGGTAACAAGTTGTTCCATAGCATTTGAGTTTATAAATTCTAGGAACATTTGGGCTAGGGTGTTGGAGCTAGAGTAATGCTCCCAGAGTATGTTTGGGTAGTTGAAGTCGCCCAATATAATGGTGTTTGGAGAGACCTTCATATTTTCCAGTGTTCTCAGGAAGGTCGAGTGGGGTTCCTGGGTTTGGGAGGGTGGTCTGTAGCAGGCTATAAACTGGAAGGCAGTTTTACCCACTGTTAGTTGCACATGGATAGTCTCTGATGCTTTGTGCTGTGCCACCAACCTGGAGGTGTGGGTATCTTTGACGAATATTGATACTCCTCCTCCTGTTGTGGTTCGGTCCAAGTTTTGGGGCCGAAAAGCATGGTATGAGGTATAACCTGGTAGTGCTGGGGTGCTCTCAGGAGCCTTGAACCAGGTTTCTGTTACTGCACAGATATCGATGTTCTCCATGCTAAGGAGAGTTTCGAGTGCGTGCATCTTGAGGTTTACATTTCTGGCATTGAGTAGCATTACTTAGTTTCTTATCCCTTGTGATACCTATGGAGGTGGGTTTGTCTTTTGAGCCTTGCCTAAAAAAGGCACTATGGGGGTAGCAAGAGCCTTTGCCAATATCCGAAAGCCCAGGGGTGACAGGTGCAAGCCGTCCCTAGCGAAGCATTGTGGCTTGTTGAGCATGTCATCCCAGGCTGACAGGCATTGGATCCCCTTTGAATGACACCAATACTTAAGCCAATTGTTGAAATTGATCATCTTGTCTTTATATTGTGGGATCATTCTTGGTGAGGGTAAGATGCTACTCAAGGTCAGGGTCATACCGGCCTGGGCTACATGCTCAGAGAGCTCCTCTATGTCTCTTTTCATGTAGTCCAGGGAGGTATGTCTCAGGTCATTCACACCAGCATGGACAATGACTGAGTCATATTTGTACTTGCCTTGGAGTGACCTGAGTGCTTGTGTTATGTGGCGGATCCTAGCGCCCAACAGGCAGCTCACTGTGATCTTCTCCTTGTTCAACCTGGTGAGCAGGACGTCAGTGTGCCTGACGATAGAGTCACCTATTACAAGTGTATCAGGTGTGTTGTTTAGCCTTAAGGGCTGTGACTGTTTGGCACTCTGGCTTTGTGAGCTATGTGTTGCACGTGTTTTGTTTTGGGGTAGCGGTTGCTTGGGTGTCTGCTTTGGAGGTCTCTGCTGCTTAGGCAGACTTTTATTTAGAGCCTCTGAGTATGTTTTTGTGTGTTTATGTGTTTGGTTTGCTGTCGTGGTAGGTCTATGTGAGACTGGAATACATTTAAGAGCCTGGCAGCTGTAGCTCAGAATAACTATTCATGTCAGCTCACCTGTTTTTATAGTACTGGGCAGATCAGTAATGCCTTTATGATCGCTGTGTCTGTGTCAAGTAGAAGCCTCATGATGATTGTCAGCAACTGCTATGTGTCTGTGTCATGAACATCTTGATAAAACTAAATGGTACAATTATATGTGCTTAGGTACACTGTCTTAAGGAATATAATGTAAAGGGAAGGCCTGTTTATCATACACTTTTAATGTCATGTCAGTGACCATGCATTGTAAAAAACACTAAAATACCTTCCTTATTCTGTTTATTCACTTCTGGTAGTATGTAACCATAGCTGATACAATACATTTCAAGGTGAAGGGAAAGACTTTGCCTAAGATTCTTTCTGAATCTCTCTAACTTTACATGCTATTATTTGCCATATGTTAACCTCTGCCAATGTTCAGCAATTTTAGGGCTAGTCTGGTTTTATTTTTATGAATGTTTCAATCCATTTCAGTATTTAGCAGTATCTTAAGTTAAGTGAAATCAAATCAAGTGTTCATTATTGTCATGAGCCACACTTAGAAGTCAAACCAAGGTTAGAGCTAGAAATCCGTCATTAATTTAATAATGAGATTTATGAATCCTAAATTCTAAATGCTATCAATTCCCTAGTAAATCCCTAGGGGAGTGTAGGTGAACCATTTGGATTACAAAACTTGGCAGGGGAGGTGAGATCCACACCAATGTGAGCATAGGAAGTGAAAGACCTACATGTCTGCAGCACAGCTATTATTGTAGTTTATTTTAGCACATTTTGGTTTATTGTGGTACAATGGTAAAAATGAAGTCCCTTACCCAAATTTTCTGCTGCAGATGACTTGTATTAGAAGACTGAAGAGTTATCCAAAAGTTACATTGATGCCAGATGGTACAAAATGTGACGCAACAGCACCTCTACATTTCAACCTGTTTTTGCCATCTAAATCTCTCAAATTGTTGAGTACTTGCTCACTGTAGAAGCCACTGAATGTAATTTAGAAGTGTCAAGAAGTAATATGCACCAGATCAAAGAATCCAGAAAAGATAACTGTCAGACAAAATGCTCAGTTCTTCACAGCAGAAGGGGAGTTAAAAATTACGTCTATACTTCACCACCCAGCCATGAATAAGCTAAAAGAAATATTACTAGAAAGATTCAAGAAAGCTGTGAATCCAATGATGTCTGTTAAGTCCCTATAGCACAGCCTGGATATTTTTTAATTCTTCTTCATAACATTACAATACCATTTACTACCAAAATTATGTTTGACTTCAAATCTGTGCACCAGATTTGATTTAATGATACTTAATTTATGAAGACAGGTACATAGCATTCATTTTCAGCATATACTTGAAAATCTTTACTATAAATCAGCAATTGTTAGTTACAGATTACAGTAGTAGCAAATGGGTCATATATATAAGGCTGGACATCAAATGTATACAGTTTATAGACAAATACGGTAAAAAGAGCAGCTGTGCAAACAAGACAAGAACAGGCTCAAACAAACATGGCCTACAACCAGTCACTGCACTATTACAAATCAGTTTTATCCATATTTAATCCTACGCACATAATGAAAGAATACTAGTAACTGTTGCTAGCATGATTATTAGTTTGAATAAAAAGCTGCAAGAATGATATGAAATATAAAGGGTTAATTTAGGAATAGTATAAAACACTGAAAAATAAGTAGTAAGTGTGCTGGCATAGCTTAATTAGATATTGGCATCCATGTAAAGGAGTATGTTATTGAGAAACAAAGTCTGTAAAAATAACTGTGCAGATGGCAGCTGGAAGGACATCAATGAGGTAAAGAGATGTAACATCAAGCAAGATAAAGTTGGAACATCAAGTTTCAGATAATGCAAGACTGAGTTTCCCTGGACCACCGAACTTGAAAAAGAATCAAGTACAAACCATAAATTAAAGAACAAAGAAAAGTGTTATACAAAGGAAGACTGTAATACATCAGACTGAGAAAAAATATCAGACTCTTTGGTATAAATATGAGTGTATAAACAAGCTTTGGGAATTTGCCATAGAGAGCTGACAGCATCTGTGTTGCATGCTTGTAGATCCGAAAGGAAAATGTAATAGCAAAATGCGTATTAATTGAAGCAGTTGTCTGTGTATTTATTGTATTTAGTACAATACAGTAATAAGACTAGTTGGTCACAATAAATAGTTATGCATGCATGTAAATGCAAGTAACAGCAAGAAACCAACAGAAGGCATATATAATTCTTCAATGGCGAGCCACAGTTGATGGACTGAATGTTTTCTTATTGTGACAACTACAGCTTCTTTTTCATTATATTCAGTTAGTACATCCAGTTACAGTGCAAATGTTTGCCTCCTCCTTCTTCTGCATAGTATTCAGTAGCAGTACAGTGCATCTCTGCAAATTCCACAGTTCCTGTACATTCACACAACTGAATCTGCCAGCTGGGTTTGGGAGAATCAATGAGGGACTTTCTACATTTTCTCAACGGAAGATTTGGCCACCTTCCAGACAGAAACTGGTAATTCTCTTTTTGTGTCTCATGCCATAAACAAAAGAACTGTGAAATGTAAGACTACCTTTCAGGTAGACAGTAATAATAATCCAGCACATGCATGGTCAGAATTTAAAGATTGGTATAAACATAATTGTAGCACAGGTAGTACTTTACTAGGTAAAGTTTGTGTCAATGCCTTATATAAATGCATTACTTTTGACTGGCATCTTAAACAGCAACATCATTATTGTGGCAGTAAACATTTATTGTGCAAGTTATATGAAACTGCTTTCTGCATACAATGTCATAAAATGCTAATTTCAGAGTTACAATATCAGTCAAGTCAGTTATTTACAGAATCTTCATTACATCTTGCTAGAAAAAAGTAGCATAAAACCACTGCACCTTACAAAACAGATAAAAACAGAGACGAGGTTCATGGTGTACTGACAAAAAGATTTAATAAACTTCTAAGACACAGTCAGAGTGAGTTCAAAAAGTTCAGACCACATATGCAAACACTTTTTCCAGAAGTGCACAAGACCTTTAAAGTCAGCAGAACAGAATACTGACAAATGTAATCTGGTTAGTAAAGAGTTAAAGCGACAGCAGTTAACTACGCTTATAGGAAATAGTTTACGACATATTATTCTACATTTAGAAAATTGTTAAGCGTACACAGCACAAGCTTTCATTCGGTTAAAGCAAGGCACTTAAATAGTGATTTTAAAACCATCTCAAATAACAAAACAGTTCTAGAGTATAGAAATCAAATGAAAGTAGTTAAACGTACTAAAGACATGATGTCACAAGACTGACATGCATGTATTTTCTTTTTACCTAAAATGCAGCAAAAGGCACACAACAGCAAATGTAAATCATGTAAATATATTTAAAATAATCAAAAACAGGGCTGCTGACAATGAACCAGGTAGACGTTCCTTTCCCAGAGTCACAAAAATGAAAAAAAACACCAAGAGATGGAGAAGGAACGAAGCAGGAGCTTAAAACTTATAAAAAATCCACCGAATTTATTATCCAAAAACCAAGAAAATTATTGTATACAAAGATTAGCGCTTTCATAGGTTCATAGGTTCATAGGTTCATACTAGGCTATCTGCCCAAGGGCATTTATAAGCCTAGCCCATAGTTATTTGGCTTTACGCCTTTAGTTTGAATAAAACTATGCCTATTATTTTGCTGTGCCTCTGTCAAGCAGTGACACTGAAGTAATCCCTGGGGTATATCTGCGATCTCCCATCCATTGGTCAAGATTCCTCTTGAACAAGGCCAGTGAGGTGCTCTGCCTCACATGTACCGGGATTTTGTTCCACAGCATAGGGAGTCTCTGGGTGATGAATCTGTCCCTCCAGCACGTTCTATTAATAACCATGTCAAGGTTTAAGTCTCCCGCCCTTGTGGTTCTGAGGGATCTAGATTTTTTGAGGTGAAGCATATTCATCAAATCAGGGTTTGACATGGCCTTATATGTCAGGCACAGGTCACCTCTGAGCAAGCGGTATGAGACTGAATAGAGCTGGAGTTCTTTCAGTCGGGCAGCATAAGACATATTTTTGAGACCCTTTATCCTTTTGGTGAGGAACTTTCGCTACAAGAGCTTCTTCAGATCATAAACAATTCATCAAATGGCCTCTTACAATATATACATCCATTCAAATTGAAAACAGCCTATCCTGTACAAGAATGAATCAAGTCTTAAAGTGCAACCGCCTATCTATACACTAAAAATTCAGTGTAAGACAAAAAATGCATAACATGAAACACATATAGTATACAGTGGCGGCTGGTGACTTCAAATCACAGGGGGGCTGCAGGAGACAGCTGAATGGGTGGGGCCAAGGGGAGGGGTGTGGTCAACCAGAAAGGGGAGGAGCTATGCACAAAACCACAAAAAACTAACTTTAATTAAATATGCTGCCCTGGGTGGCAAACCATCATTATGAAAGTCCAATCAAGACAAAAATAAGTGTAGAAGAATAAAAATATTTCAATGCATTGGCTGCATGACAGCTTACTTAATATCTAGATGGAAACAAAAGGTTGTGAGGCATGAAAAAATAAATTACTTTTTAAATACATTACTGGAATGCCAGTCAAAATCAAGTATAAGAAAAACCAGAAGCACTCAACTCAAACCACTTCTCCTTGCACTGCAGTCCTAATTATAATATATTCATCTTTATTAAAGTACCAAGTAACATGCTGAACGTGAAATCTATGTGATGCCCCACTTGTAAAAATGTTTCTTATCCAAAAAGACCTGCTGCCTGACAACTTGTTTCATGGGGAAAACATGATAAAAGTAAAAATGAAAAGCAAACAAGAAACAAGCTCAAGATACATTGCTTAAAGGATTACTGTACAGGTTATGGACCACACATGATTGGCATTCTGTTTAGTTTACGGGTAAAGTCTGTAGAGATGACTGGAAGTCTCCAACAAGTGTAATGAGCTTTTTAAAATAATGGAATCCTGTCCTTTAATACCCAAGGCTTATACATTATCTAGTCAAGTATTCTCTGCATGGCAACAACAGAAAGGCTTTCAATGTTGGCAATTCTTTAACAGTATGCTTATTAAAGCTTACTTGCATCTTACAATCTCAGACAAGCTTACCTTATGGTCATTAAAGCATTGCTACTTAAAAACACAGAGCAACAGGCACTTTGAGTAATAAGCATAAATCTGAGTAATAAGCATAAATCAACAGTACAAAAATATGACAGAAACCAGACCATTCTGCAAAATCAAGGACAGATGAAAAGCCACTGTAGTACTTATGCAGTGTGTCCTCCCCATCCAAGGTAGATACAACTACTCCTTGCCTTGCTTGGACACATCCAGAGTCACTACATGGGGGAGTGGGGTGCAACAAGCATGTCACTATTTGAAATCTCTCTGGCTGACTGTGATGGCCCTGACACATTTGTCATACCTCTCAACCTCAAGAGCAAGAAATCTGGACAAAGCCATACACAGAAGTGGGACAAAGGCCCAACAATAAGGACAATTTTTAAATATTGCTCTAATAAACTTAGAAAGATAATAGAATAGGCCTTGCATTAGTATGAATTTTCTGAAGGGTATAAAATCTGAAACTCAAATGTCTGTCATTTTCTAACTTCAGTCTTTAGTGATTTGTCACTAATTTGCCAAAAACACAATTTTATGAAAAATGGACCAAAAATGTGATGCAAAATATAAAATAGACACACAATACAGCTGCTACCTGTCAAAGAAGGGACACTTTAATATTAGTACTGCTACCTTGAGCAGCTGACAAAATATAAAAGAATCTACATGCATTTCAAGTAATCTATAACTTTGATTATTACAGTTATTTCTTAATTGTAAACCCTCCATGTTTTCTTCCAAAATTGCTATTTTGGAGGGATTATAAGGGGGAAGAGCAACATTTTGAGCCAAAAATTGGGGACAGTTGAGAGGTTGGCTATACCTAATTCTATAAAGCAATTTATTTGCATGTACCTCTCAACCTGTTAATGCAGTAAATCTGAACAAGGCCAAATATATTGGGGGCACATATAAACAGTACTAAAATTGCTCTTGTATAAATTGAGACAGTTGATAGAACAGCTCTTACTTTAACATGCATTTTTCTGAAGGTTATGAAGTCTGAAACTTATTATTGAGTGACTTCTGGCAAATCATTTAGGAATTAAAACTACAAATTTTATGAACAACAAACCAAAAATAAGAAGCAAAAATCTATTCATTCTTTGAAAATCTGGACAGTTGGGAGGTATAGTTCAGCTGGGCCTGTCTGAGTTTGCTGCCCTTCCCCCCTGACAAAATAATGGTTGAATGGAGCCTCTGCAGCCATTCCAATGAACCATTATACTTGGCTATTTCACTCCATTTACCATAAACACTAATGTGCGTACTGCTTTACTTCTATGATGAGTTGGACTTCATTTGAAAGTTTTATTTTGTATTTTACAGCACAAACACTAAGTCATCTGTTAAACAAAGCAATGCAGTCTCACAATGAAAACTTAGCATTAAAACTTCTCTGCCCTTGAAACTCACATTCATTGAAACAGCATTGAAACCCACATTCAAAGAAAATACATTTTGCCAGTGGCAGATAAAGATTAATTTTGGGCTGTTTTCGAATCATAGGCTCCTTGCATATGAAACATACATGTGCTCTTTGATACACCTTCCTCATTGTACTAAAATTATATTCCTTGTACAATACAGTACACTTGTTAGAGGATGTTTTAAATTTGTTTTGAACATTTTTCCAGTAAGCAATGAAACAAACCATATGCACCCATAATGGCAAAACTGCCCAGTTGAGAACATTTATTATAAAAAAGTCTACTCAGACTTCCACAGTCCACCATTATTAGTAAATATACACAATTCTACAGTCCACCATTATTAGTAAATATGCACAATTCCACAGTCCACCATTATTAGTAAATATGCACAATTCTATATTCCACCATTATCAGTAAATATGCACAATTCTACAGTCCACCTTTATCAGTAAATATGCACAATTCTACAGTCCATTATCAGTAAATATGCACAATCTCTGAAGTCAGTCATCTAAATAATTCCACATTAAAGAAATCTGTAACTAATGAAGCGGTTGCTGCTAGCAATCACCTTTATATTTCATGGTTTCATCGAAAATAAAGTGTCTGTTGCCCCTCAGGAATAAATTGCCTATATTACATTAAAAAAATGATAAGCTAGTAATAATATTGCAAGAGGAAATGGATGGCAAACTGATAACGAACTCATAGTTAGTATCTTCACCAAGGAGAACATTCTCAGTACGGCAGCATCCACCCCTTGTGGGAGTAGAACCCACAGCCTTCTGCATCAAAAGCAAATACACAACCTGTTGTGCTATAGTATTAACTTGGCAAAGCACTAAACTTCTATTCCCCTGCAGCTCTCAGCTCCTTGTAAAATCTACTCAATACTCAACTGCATCTCAACTGGGCAGCTCAAGAAAACTGGAAAAAGCCAAAATGTATTGGGGGGGGGGTCAAAAGCCCAAAAACAGGGGCACATTAAACATTGCTTGTATAATCTTGGAAAGTTGCTAGAATAAAATGTTGTGCTGCCACCATATATTTTACTGCCAAGGTCCCTGAGCAAAAACAGTCAGAGTAACATACCACTACGCCACATCAGCTGCTTTGTAAAAGAGAGGAAGACTGAAACTTAAATGGCTATCATTTAGTGAATTCAGTTCTCACCATAGCTGTCAACCTCTTAGTACAAAACACCTGGACAAACCCAGTAATGAGGGAATACAGCCCTCAAACATATTCAGTGAATTCAGTTCTTGCCATAGCTGTCAACCTTAGCACAAAAACCTGGACAAAGCCAATAATGGGGGAATACAGTCCCAAAAATAGGGACAAATTTAAAATATTCATCTTATAAACTTAGAAAATTGCTAAAAAGGTTGTGCTACTATGTATTCTGAAGAACATGAAGTTGGAAATTCAAATGCCGGTCAATTTTACTGCAGACAGAACAAAAACAATTTTCAGCAGAGACGCAGGGATTAATACTGCAGACACGTCTTTGTAAAATGTCAGGGCACCAGAGCAAATCCACACAAATACAGGGAGGAGATGCAGACAGAAGCCACCCCAACCAAGAATCAAACCAGAAAACCTATAGTTGTGAGGCAACAATACTACCACTGCACCATCAATTATGCAAGGAATTAAACATTCAGAAACCTGAAGTCTGAAATTCAAATGCCTGTCAATTTTACTGCGGACAGAACAAAACCAATTTTCAGCAGGGATTAAAACCGCAGACACGTCTTTGTAAAATGGCAGGGCACCAGAGCAAATCCACACAAACACATGGAGGAGATGCAGACTCCACACAGAAGCCACCCCAACCAAGAATCAAACCAGAAAACCTATAGCTGTGAGGCAACAATACTACCACTGCACCATCAATTATGCGAGGAATTAAACATTCAGAAACCTGAAGTCTGAAATTCAAATGCCTGTCAATTTTACTGCGGACAGAACAAAAACAAGCATGCTGTACGTGCGAGGCGTGCTGTTTTTGTCTTTGGTTCTTCACCTCGCTGTTGGCGTTTGGCTCCACGTGTCGGTAGGAGAGGACTCCTTCCCTGTGAACCACACTATTATCTTGTGGCAATAGTAGTGTGCTACTTGGATTATACCAGCTTTTTGGATTTCAATTCGTTTTGGAATTTTTGCTTTTTGTTGAACTGTTTGGACATAAGGGCGAAATCTGGGATATGCAATAACATTCAACTGCGTGGCCTGTGGACATGTTTTTTTGGTAATCATCGTGATTTTGGGGTTTACCAGTAACTGTGAGATTTTTATCTCATTTTTGGAACATTCATCATACTTATTTTAAGGTATGTTTTGCATCGATGGGCGGATTCACGTTTGGGTTATGATACCTTGTGGTTTGACTAACAGAGATTGTTACAAGCAGTAACTCAGGTACTTTATAACATTATACAATTTTTTGTTGCTTTGGGACTACCGGAAGGTGTTCATATGTATTTACGTATGATTTTTTGGATTTTGAACAAGTACACGCGTCATTATTCTCTTGGATGATCGATAGTGGAAGCACGAAGTTTGTTTTGGGCCTGTGGGTTTACTTTTAGACCTACGCAAACACGGCATTATATGATTACGGGCTGCCATTAATAAAACAACTTTGTTTCTGAATGTTATATAATTGACATTTGAACTGATTTATACTACGGATTGGTAACAGAATCAAGGGAAAGTGAAGTACGCAATACCATTATTGGAACTCTACTTTGGAACATTCATTACCTGTATATGTATACATTACGTATTGTGATAAATAACAACGTTGGGGTTTATTTATAACTGGGGTTTTTTACTTGTTTATGGCATTTATGCATTATGGACAGTTGCATGTGTTTAATGTGTAGGATCGTGTTTTTCTACATATACATGTTCATGAAAGGTTAAGGTTGGACATAGGAAGAGTATATGAAGAATACTTGATGTGAATATCATAAAATATTGTGGTCCTATCATCTTGACATTACTTTTACTGTGGTTGTCATCACATTAATATTGATACATACATCAATATAAACAAATAAAGAGAGATATATATTTATATTTCTCATATTAATGAATGTTAATCAGTGATGACACCTGTATGGTATAAGTTACACTAATATCTTCATAAATAGTGTTTATCTAGACTACAGCATTTTGGGACTATGTTCACACTTATATATTACATTGTTTCTCATCACTATCAACATTGGACACAATTTTCCTCCTTTAAATAAGGGGTAGATATAAAAAATATTTGTTTAAAATATTTTTACCCTAGTTTTACATCAGAACTATTCACAATACAGTTATATCTTATTGCCCATAAAGGTGTTCCAGGCAATTCAGATAGGTACATATTCATATTTTGTTTACTAACACTTTTGATACAAAGTCTGTATTATTATAGGATTCAAAAAACATTTATAATTGGTCCATTTAAACCATTCGAACTTTGTTTTGGTTTGGAAGGGTTTTTGGGAATCTTTATTGGTTCTGCCCCTGTCGTTCCACTTATATTTGGAACTATTGGATTTATGGTTCTTTGACAACCTATAGTAATATTCAATATGGATTTGGACAAAATGTTAGATGGGTTGTGTGCTGATAGGGAAGATATAGGTGTCTTTGGATTGGACCAAATCCCAAGCAACAACCTTAATCAATCCAATTCTAATACCACTGATGGGTGTGAATCAGCCTTTCGTAATTTGGAAAGAGGCTTGAAAGGATTAAGGGCTAATATTTGGCATTTGAGACTCTTTAGAGCCTATTTACATAAAAATATAGCACCTAGAGGCTTACGTATAAAATTAAGACCACTAGTCAGCAGATCTGAACAGAGGCTGACAGAAGATTGGGAACAGGCACTAAAGGATGGATCTATGGTATTTGTTAAAATATTAGCCTCTTATTATGAAAGGACTATAGATGCATGTGTCTCTGAGGTCAAAGACCTGAGCACTGAATGCAAAAAATTCCAATCCAGTGTTAATTATCATGAGTTACTTGATAGGTTGTCAAAAGAACTCACCGTATATGACAAAATGATCAAGGAAAGGAAAATTAAGAAGTTTAAAAGGGATGTCATAGACTATGATAAGGGATACCCTTTTCAAACACAGAGATCAGTAAGATTTCAGGATACGATCTCAGGAACGACTAGGGGTAGAACCCAAAAGATCCATCCTCAAGCATAGGGATTCATCCTTTACCAGTACATCAGGGGAGGAGTCCTCATATACCGACAGTGAGGGTGGAAGATCAGTTGGTTCTCCACTAAAGAAAAAAAACAACACTAACTTCCCTTTAGGGGAAGGAAGAAACCCAGAGGGGGTAGGAAACATACCAAAAGAAATACAAACGGATTCAATGACAGGATTGATACAATGTTTACTGGAACAATGAATAAGAATTTCGACAATGTTCTTAATCTATCTGACCATGTACTTACGGATGAACAATACAATATATTGAACAAAGGAATGAGTTTTGTCCCGAGCTTTTTTTCTGATCAATATCAAACAGCATTAGATGTCATGGATTATTGTCGTAAACTTAATCTAAAAATATTCTTTTCAGAACAAGATACATCTGACACTCAAAGATCTTCTGATTTTACATTCCATAAATCCACTTTTCAACCACCTATGAATAAGAATGTGGCTATTTTCCAACAGGCGGTACTCAAAGATCTACATTTCTCACATTTGGAATGTTACATCTTACCAGACAATATGACTTCAGCAGAGAAGAAAGCACTTTCTGAACTTAGATCTAATCATAACATAGCTATACTCCAAGCTGACAAAGGAGGTGCAGTGGTGGTCTTAAATATGGATTATTATGTTCAAGAAGGTCTTAGACAGTTATCTGACTCCAAATGCTATATGCATATGGGCATTGACCCTACAAATCGTTTCAAGCAAGAGATTGATACATTTCTTGAATTAGCTTTGGAAGAAGGGATCATAACCATGAAAACAGTACAACATTTAAAGGTTAAGGATCCCTCTAAACAAATTCTTTACCTACTCCCTAAAATACACAAATCCATCACTCATCCACCAGGCAGGCCCATTGTATCAGGTATAGGTTCACTCACAGAACCTTTATCAGCATTTTTAACCCAACATCTCAAACCGCTCTTGATACATGTGAGGGCTAGGATCCAAGATACTACAGAATTTTTGAAAATAATTGCAGATTCACAATTGGAACCAGAATGGATTATGTGTACACTCGATGTCAAGTCCTTATATACAAGTATACCACATTGGGCAGGGTTACAGGCTTTACAATATTGGTTAAACAGGGCTGAATTATATCCACCAGGATTTAATACCTTGCTTATCTGCATGTCTGAGCATGTGCTAAACAAAAATGTGTTCTATTTACAAGGGGAGTGTTACTGGCAACTGCAAGGCACGGCAATGGGGGCTTCATTTGCCCCCATATATGCCGATTTGTTTATGGCCTATCTGGAAGAATGCCTCATTTACAACCCCCTACATAATATTTATCAGGTGGAAATAGACATTTGGTGGAGATATTTAGATGATTGTTGGATGGTGTGGCGTGCTGATTCCACCTAGCTTGTTGAATTTGTAGAATACCTCAACAGTAATTTGTGGGGTATTGAGTTTTCTGTTACATCTCATAAAAATCAAATAGATTTTTTGGATGTTACAATATATAGAAATGAAGACAACACACTCAATACTAAGATCTATCGTAAATATCCACAATTCAACTCTCTATTACATGCATCTAGTATGCATTCACGCCACACCATCCGCAACATCCCCAAATCCCAGTATCTTAGAATTAAACGTATTAATTCTTCTACTTTGGATTATGATCAGGCCAAAATAGATCTGAACAACAGATTTCAGGACAGGGGATATTCGACTTTTGATATTACATCCGCCCGTGCATATACATACAAACAAGATAGGCAAACCCTGTTACATTATAAGGACCGTATTAACAATCCAAAACATGATACCATCAGGTTTATTACTACTTATGGCAAGAATCATCAGATAGTTAGGAGTGTCATCAATAATAATTGGAACATTCTGTTAGCCAATGACTACCTGCGTAGTATCCTGGGCAATCAGTGCCCTTTCTCGTATAGGAGAGGAAAAACTTTGGGTTCATTGTTTTCACATTATAAACAGAGAGAGAGTGGTGGAGCAAAGTTCAAACAATTGACTATAACAGGGGATGAACTTTTAGGAACTTTTCCCTGTGGGCACTGCACCTCATGCAGTCAAGTTAACAAGATCAAACAATTCACCAGCTCTAACACAAGTAAGATTTATGATGTCAGGATTTTTGGTAATTGTTCCACTAGTTGGGTTATATACCTAGCTACCTGTCATTGTTCTGCATTTTATGTAGGTAAAACTTCTAGATCATTGAGAATAAGACTAGGGGAACACCGAAGTGACATTCATACCAGGAAACTGACTAATGCTTTATACCAACACACCATTAAACACCCCACGGCCAGATTTACATTTACCATCATAGACAAAATCACTGGCAATAGGCATAATCAGTTAGGGTGGCAAAGTATACTTAGTCACAAAGAAAAATATTGGATTATCCATCTTGGAACCCTATTTCCACCGGGTCTGAATGATCATTTATAGGGGAGATATATATATATATATAGTAGTTCATATTTTTATGAACATATATTTTTATGAACAACATGTTATTACATGAATATCTCTCTACATACATCTATCTTTAATGTGACATAATGTTACACTGCTACACTACTGTTCATAGTTTATTCTATGCCAGTGTTTACATATTATATAGAAATATAAGTAGCAATTGTTAATTGTATATTGTTCTATGAACATACACAATACTGTTATGTTTTTATGTGTGCATATGATTTCTAGATTGGCAGTAATATATACAGCCATCACTGAAGCTTTTTTCTAGCCCAACAGTAAACTCATGAATTATTCAACATTTGGATTATACCTATTACATCCATTGGCTGGTATACAATATAAATATATTATTGGATGTGGATGACAATTTTTGCTGTTTTGCTCTCACTGAAGAAGGCAATAGCCGAAACTAGTCTGAGAGTTTGGAATTATATTATGGACATTATTATGTCTTTATTTTAAGTTTGTTTAATAAAACAACGTGGAACTTATCATGCTGGCCTCTATTGTTTGAATAACATACCACTACGCCACATCAGCTGCTTTGTAAAAGAGAGGAAGACTGAAACTTAAATGGCTATCATTTAGTGAATTCAGTTCTCACCATAGCCGTCAACCTCTTAGCACAAAACACCTGGACAAACCCAGTAATGAGGGAATACAGCCCTCAAACATATTCAGTGAATTCAGTTCTTGCCATAGCTGTCAACCTTAGCACAAAAACCTGGACAAAGCCAATAATGGGGGAATACAGTCCCAAAAATAGGGACAAATTTAAAATATTCATCTTATAAACTTCGAAAATTGCTAAAAAAAAAGGTTGTGCTACTATGTATTCTGAAGAACATGAAGTTGGAAATTCAAATGCCGGTCAATTTTACTGCGGCCAGAACAAAAACAATTTTCAGCAGAGACGCAGGGATTAATACTGCAGACACATCTTTGTAAAATGGCAGGGCACCAGAGCAAATCCACACAAACACAGGCAGGAGATGCACACTCCACACAGAAGCCACCCCAACCAAGAATCAAACCAGAAAACCTATAGCTGTGAGGCAACAATACTACCACCGCACCATCAATTATGCAATGAATTAAACATTCAGAAACCTGAAGTCTGAAATTCAAATGCCTGTCAATTTTACTGTGGACAGAACAAAAACAATTTTCAGCAGAGACGCAGGGATTAAAACTGCAGACACATCTTTGTAAAATGGCAGGGCACCAGAGCAAATCCACACAAACACAGGCAGGAGATGCAGACTCCACACAGAAGCCACCCCAACCAAGAATCAAACCAGAAAACCTATAGCTGTGAGGCAACAATACTAACACTGCACCATCAATTATGCGAGGATTTAAACATTCAGAAACCTGAAGTCTGAAATTCAAATGCCTGTCAATTTTACTGCGGACAGAACAAAAACAATTTTCAGCAGAGACGCAGGGATTAAAACTGCAGGCACGTCTTTGTAAAATGGGAGGGCACCAGAGCAAATCCACACAAACACAGGGAGGAGATGCAGACTCCACACAGAAGCCACCCCAACCAAGAATCAAACCAGAAAACCTATAGCTGTGAGGCAACAATACTACCACTGCACCATCAATTATGCAAGGAATTAAACATTCAGAAACCTGAAGTCTGAAATTCAAATGCCTGTCAATTTTACTGCGGACAGAACAAAAACAATTTTCAGCAGAGACGCAGGGATTAAAACTGCAGACACATCTTTGTAAAATAGCAGGGCACCACAGCAAATCCACACAAACACAGGGAGAAGATGCAGACTCCACACAGAAGCCACCCCAACCAAGAATCAAACCAGAAAACCTATAGCTGTGAGGCAACAATACTACCACTGCACCATCAATTATGCAAGGAATTAAACATTCAGAAACCTGAAGTCTGAAATTCAAATGCCTGTCAATTTTACTGCGGACAGAACAAAACCAATTTTCAGCAGGGATTAAAACCGCAGACACGTCTTTGTAAAATGGCAGGGCACCAGAGCAAATCCACACAAACACATGGAGGAGATGCAGACTCCACACAGAAGCCACCCCAACCAAGAATCAAACCAGAAAACCTATAGCTGTGAGGCAACAATACTACCACTGCACCATCAAATATGCAAGGAATTAAACATTCAGAAACCCTTAAGTCTGAAATTCAAATGCCTGTCAATTTTATTTAACATTTTTTAATCAGGACAGTCTGACTTGGAACAAAAACAATTTTCAGCAGAGGCCCAGGAAGAAATAATGCAGACATGTCTTTGTAACATGGGAGGACACAAAAGCAAACCCACACAAACACAGGGAGAAGATACAGACCCCACAAAGAAGGAACCCCATCCAAGAATCAAACCCAAGAACCTGCAGCTGTGAGGCAACAATGCTACTACTACACCATCAAATATCAAGCATTGCAACATTTACAAACCACAGATATTATGAGGAACAGATCATATCGAATATGAGGCAAAAATCTGCAATTTTTTTACAAATGGTGGTGGGTAGGGAACTCAAGTCTTTAACACCTGCATACAGGGTACAGGGTTCAAGCCTGAGGTATTCCCTACCACACCACCATAAGCACCTGGGGCATTTACACACACACACACACACACACACACACACACACTCTCTCTCTCCAGTAAAGCATAAGCACCATACACAAACTCACTCCAGTAAAGCATAAGCACCATACACACACAATCCAGTATAAACATTGTAAAATAAAGGTAAAAAGCACCATACACTTACCTGAATATATCCAGCTAATGTACATCCTTCCTGTGCAATACTCCAAAGACCCGTGAGATCCCAATGCTCCTTCCCGACGATGAGACTGCTGCTCTTGCAGTCCAGACGTGACCCATAATCCTAGCGAGTCTGTGCACAGATGTCTCCTTGTGTCCCCTTATGGGGACTGCCTTGAGCATGCGCATAGACTGACGGTAGTCGGGACTACTGTGCATGCGCGAAATTTCAAAAAATAATTTTTTTTTATTTTTCTTTCTATTTTTTATTTTGAGGGGGCTGCAGTCCGGCAGCCCGATGCCACTAGCCGCCCCTGATAGTATACATGTGCTATCTATAAAATACATACATACAAAATATGAGTAAATGAATAATGAGGAATAAAAAATAATTAAAAAATAAATATCTTATATTACACATAAAAACCTAGGCGTATTATCTGATGTTCCTACGTTTCCTTAACATGGGCTTAATAGAGGCCCTTTCATTAAATCCAGAACCACTATCTTCCCTCAACCTAATTATCCATTGACTTTCCTTACACTCAGTGTGGTTCTTGATGTCACCTCCATGCTTAGTCGGGGCTACAACCTCAAGGGCTCCGAATAAAAACCTATGTGTATCCCCATATAGGGATACATGCTTAGCCAGGGCATTGTGTGCTGACCCTTTCCTAATGTGGTAGACATGTTCTCTTACCCTGTCCCTGAGGGAACGGTTGGTCTTACCCACATAGAAGGAAGCACAGACCTGGCATACTGCTAGATATACAAGATTGCTGGTCATACAATCAGCTTCAACACTTGTAATGAACTCAATGTCCATGTCTGGATGGAGGAATGTAGTAGTAACATCAATATACGAGCAGAAATTACAATGACCACATGGTTTTGTATTCCCACCCTTTTCATCGTTTCTCTCAATTCTAGGATGACAAAGCATCCTTTTTAAATTATTTATATTCTTAAATAGAAAGTGAGGTTGTTCCCCAACTATATGCCTTAGGTCACTGTCCACCTACAGAATGGACCAATGCCTGGTGATGATATCCCTCACATCAGTGTGGTCGGATGAAAAAAAGGTAGAGATTTTAACATATGATTGTTCCTTATTAACATCCACCACATTATCCATACTGGGGGTCCAAAATATGGTGTTGCTGTGTTAGAATGTAGCTTAAAAACATTACCCAGGTGCTCATTGACCTCATTGATGTTATAACCACTCTGCAAAAGCCTCTCCTTCAGATTATTTTTTTTTTTTCCATAATAAATTTTTATTGAAATATATTTTCCAAAAACATTACAAAAATACAATAAACATCACACACATAATACACTATAACTACTACAAACCATTTATACAATATCTACATGAAATGCTTCCTATATTTAATATATTCCTAAAATCAGTATCATGCTAATATAATATTGAAGACCTTTTCCCATATTTTCGGGTTATTAATATTTTTGTTAGTTTGTTTCAGAAGTAATTTATGTGCTAGTATATGCTTTATAGCCACAAGTTTAAAATTATTCCATGATGTCTTATGTGGTTCTAGCCAATTTGTGGCTATATAGAGTTTCATCAGCAAAAAATATTCATACAAATAATAGTTTGCGATCTGGAAAGCTCTCTTGGAGGAATGTGTAGAATCATAAATTCCCATGACAGTGTAGAACTTTGATAACCCATCTTTTGCAGTTGTACTTTAAGAGAGTTCCAAAGTTTATATACGCATTTACAACTCCAGAACATATGAAGAAGATCCGCTGTTTGATCTGCACAGTATGGACAAATTGGAGAATTCCTAGGGTTAAATTTATGTAATCTAAGATGTGTGTAATATGCATTGTTCCAAATCATCAATTGCGTGTACATCAGTTTTGAAAAGAAACTGATTTCCTAGTTATATCAATTGCTTTTAATATCTGATTGTCTGTTACTGTTACTTTTTTACCCAATACTCTGAAAGCAAAATTTTGTCCTGAAATTTCAAATCCTTAATTAATTTATATGCAGTTGCTATAAATTTAGTGTCTTGTTGGATAGCTTGCCACAATTCAGAGCACTTATCCACAAATCCGCTGCAGGTTTAAAGTTCCTAAAGTAGCTCAAGGCAAGTTCTTTAACTTGTCTCATTATAACAATGTAACTTCTAGGTAGATTCATTTCCTGTCTAATTTGTAAAGCCGATAAGTCAAGTTTATTAAAAACATCAAATAGAGTCAGATTAAGTATTAATGGAAATTTGCTGAGATCGATCAGCTGATTATTTAGTTTAAAATTAGGATTCCTGTGGAAAGGTTGAAGAACCATCATATATTGCAATAAATCTATGGACTGAAATAAAGTTTGCAAAGATGAGACACAGGTTATTATGTGGTCCATGACCCCATATTTTATCAGACTAATTTTGTCCATAAAGGGCAATGCTTTAGGATTTATTTTCCTATCCAAAATATGCTTATGATTCAAGACCACCCAAGTTGGTATCCATTTTGTATTCGTTACATCATAATTAGCAATTCTTAAAATTTTATTAGCGTTTACAATCAAATAATATGCTTCAAAGTTTGGTAGCTCAAGTCCCACTCTTGTTTTAGGGGTCATTAATTTCTCATAAGATATTCTAGTTCTTTTGGGTTCCAGATAAATTTAGCTAGATCTTTATGCATTTGTTTAAAAACTGTTTTGAAATTGATAATTGGGCAGACCTAAATATGTATAACATTCGTGGTAGTATATTAATTTTCACTATTGATACTTTTGCTAATACCGGTAGTTTTAAATTCTTCCATCTGTCACAATCAGCTATTATGTGTTCCCCTAATCGCTTCACACTATTGTTATAACAGTCGTTATTATCCGTAGAGAAGTTGATACCCAAATATTTAATATTTTCTTTACATGTTAACTTCCCCATCAGGGCCATTAGTGAAAAAGGTTTTGGGGTTCTTAATGGGAAGATATTTGTTTTCTGTAAGTTAATTTTATAATTAGAAACTACTGAAAATTCGTTTATGAGCTTTAATATCTTTTCACTGTCTGAAATTGGGGTTGTACAATAAATAATAAGATCATCGGCGAATGCTGACATTAATATTTTATTCCTATAAATTATTGGTGCATTATGATACAAATTTTGCTTGATATATAAAAATAGGGGTTCTAGATATAGGTTAAACAATAAGGGGGACATGGGACAACCCTGACGAGTACCATTTTTAATCTGTATTCTCTTAGAATAAGTCCTATTGATGTATAGCGTAGTGTATGGATTACTATATAATATTTGTAGTATCTGAATGAATTCTTGGGGCAAGTTAAAATAGGGTAACACATCAAACAAAAATTTATGTCTACTCTATCAAATGCTTTCTGGGCATCTATTATAAGAGCATAGATATTAAAGTTGTTTTTTTTAGCATACGTCATCATATTATGCAGTGTAAGTGTATTATCGCTGGTTTGTCTAGTTGCCATAAATCCAGCTTGTTCCTTAGAAATTAGATATATCAAAACCTTCTTAAGTCTTGATGCTATAATTGATGTTAAAATTTTCATATCCACATTCATTAGTGCTATTGGTCTGTAATTATCTGGGTTAAGGGGATCCGAATTGGTTTTATGTATGAAAATTGTTTTTGACGCATTGAGGTGGGGGTCACTAATTTTATTTTTAGTTATATAATTAAATACATGAGACAATTCTTTTCCCAAACTATCAGCAAACTCTTTGTAAAATTCAGCTGTAATACCATCAGGCCCTGGCGACTTATGTACTTTCATATGTTGAATTGTATATACTATTTCTTCTTTAGAAATAGGTTTAATCAGGTCACTTTGCAGGCTCTCTTCTAATTCTGGAAAGTTAATTTTTTGCAGAAAACTTTTATTCTGGTTATATAGAGACCTATCAGTTTGCCCCTCATACACCTTAGTATAGATTTTCCCAAAAACATCAACAATATCCTCAGTTTTAGAATATATTGTGTCGTTATACTGAATTTCCGAAATATATCCAGTTGTTTTTGATTGATTTATAATCCTTGCCAGTGCTTTTGATGGTATTTGAACATTATTAGCATATTTCACTAAACACCTATGTTCTTGAAGTGTTAATTTATTATTATGAAGCAAAAAGAGATCCCTTTGAAGCTTCAACATTTCCTCCTCAGTTTGAGGGTTAAAATTCTGAATCAGCTCATTATCAAGTTGTTTTATTCTTATTTCTAGTTTTTGAATATCACTATTATGAATTTTCTTATAATATGAGGCTTTTTGTATAAGAAATCCTCTAATTTGAGCTTTAGCTGTCGCCCATTCAATGTCAGGGGTATGTTTTTGGAGCTTCAAGCTATCTGTAAATTCTTTCAAATATTTTATAATTCCATCTGCTATCTCTTTTTTACTTAAAAGATTTGGGTTGAGTGACCAATTATAACCCCTATGCCTTCTTGTGTCTTTTAAATCTTTAGAAAATTTTAACGAAATTTTTGAGTGATCTGATAGATGACGAGTATGTATAACCACCACTGGTTCTAAATTGCTAGTGCTTTAGATATCAAAAGTAATCTATTCTAGCCCACATTTTGTGGCATGGTGAATAGAAGGTATATTTATTTGCATTATTAATATCTTGTGAATAAGAAAAGGGGTCATATAATTGAAAATCTTCCTTAAAATCATTTAATGCTATCCCGGCCTGCTTATTAAATGCTCTCTGTGGACAAGACCTATCCAACTTTGGATTTTGATAGGTATACCAGTCCCCACCCACAACAAAATAATAACCATCATATTGTGTTAATATTGGATATAATGATGCTATGAAACTGTGTTGATCATTGCATGGGGCATATATATTCAAAAGTAGGATAGGTTTATCAAATGCATTATCCGATAAAATCACACAACACCATCGCCCATTTGGATCCACTTTGGAGTCTAAAATCCTATCTTTGTATTGGGTTTTGATAATTATAGCCACTCCCGCACTGTTTGTCTTACCTTCTGATGTCACTAGCTCTCTAATCCAGTTCTTTTTCTAATATCATTCCATTGTTCATTCATCAAATGTGTTTCCTGTAGAAATACAAACAGTGCTTTGTCCTGTAATAATATGTGTAGCAACAGCTTTCTCTTCTTCAAGTTCTGGAGCCCTTTAACATTCCATGAGTTCAACTCCCACATTCACAGGTCTTGGTATCAAATAACAATATAAGAGGGAATTATGAAATTGACATGTACTGACTGTACACTATATCTAATCTGAAGCATTTCCTACATCCCGTCCCTAACCAGTGCTTACCCACTTTACCCCTGGACCAGGATTTATATAGGTCTTGTATAAGAGAAAATATAAACAAGGTTAAACACACCAACACATTGAAAAACTTCAGGTAATAACATTTAAAACATTTCCTAAACATACAACCTATATATTCTAGCATATCTACATCAAAGTCTAAACTACACATTCCCTACCAAACATCGCTACTTAACTACAGCTTTGGTTTAACTATTAGTTAAACAAATCTCATTTCTAAGGTTATTACTGTGTAAAGGAAAGTTTTAGTAGATTGGGTACTTATTTTATCCTACCTTAAGTATCTGTTTTGTTGCAATCATTATGTACATAAACTTTTTACAGAAGAGAGGAGAGAGAAAAAAATAAATACATCCTACATTTTAGATCTGTACCCTACACAGTGCCTGCCACTCACTGCATATAGTAAAAAAACAATTTTGGTTCACACCTATAAAAGAAGAAAAAAACAGTAAAAGTACATGTTATTATGTGCTTTAAGTACATACTGTAATGTTATTTATTTATAAAAAGAACATTATCATATTATTTTCAGTTCTCTTTGTCTTTTCAAGCCAGGAAACCATCAGAAATACTCACGACAAGGGACCTCTTTCACAGCAGGACCACAAGAAGTATTACATCCAAATCTACACTCTCAGTTGAAATCCAGGCATTTCCTGTTTACCACACAATGGAAATAGACCTTGGAGGCCATAAAAGTCTGAAACCAGACAGCAGACCCTCAGATTAGCATAAACAAACAGTTTTATTGCTTTTTCAGAGGCCTGAACAGTTTAGTGAAGAAACAAAGGATTAGAAAAGCCTTGAGGTAAAATACATGCTGGATCTGACTACAGGAACATGCCAGTCTCAATTGAAGTTCTTTTCAGCCCTCTGATGCAGGTAGAACTTTAAAACTTTCAGAAACACTTCTTTTGCCTGATTTTTATTGGAAACAGAATATTTAGTGCCATCCACCATAAATGTAAGCATATTGGGGTATTTCATCTGGAATTTAATTTGTTTATCAATCAGAAATTTACAGTAAGCAGATAAGACTGTCTAGCCTGCCTTACTTGTAATGGTAAATCTTGAGCCAGAAATATTTTAACATTTTTCCACATAACATAGCCACCATTTTTTTTTGCAGTAAACAGTATTTTGCTAACATCTTGAAAGTTCAATATCTTAACATATACAGGTCTAGGCATAGTAGAAGCTTGTACCTCTCTCAGCTCTGTGTGCCCTTTCTATTACAATCTGTTTCACCCCATCAGCATCATTTAACAGTATTTCAAATATTTGTGTTATGGCTGGTATTAGCTCTGCATACTGGATGTTTTCAGGGATTCCTCTTATAATAATATTATTTCTTCTAGACCTTGCTTCTAAATCAATAAGTTTATTTTGCATGGCTTGTACATCCACATCACATACCTTTGATTTTTTCTCCAGCATGTCAATTTTGTCCTCTATTTCAGAAATTCTGGTCTCAGTTTTGTCCATTCTCTGAAGCAATTGATTGCATAAAACTCCAAATGTTTGTATTTGTGAGGTCAAGTCCTTTAGAGCTTCCTGTATAGGTAGTAAAGCGTGTCTGATATCCTCCATGTTTAGTGGCTGATCAGTCCTGGATCTAGTTTCTGGTTTCTGTTGTTCCTGCTGTCTAGTAATCCTTTGTTTTTTGGCAGTTCCATCCTTTACTGGCGACTGTAGTTCTGACAACTTTGTCTTAGTAGTAGTTGTTTCCATGGTTCTTCCTTGTTGCAAGATTTTTCTTTCCCCAAGCAGAAAGGCAGAATAAAGAAAGCACACGGTCCTTTGTTTGTTTCTCTCTTCAGAGCAAAGTAATCACTTGTAATCCTGATGGATAAATACTTTTTTTCCCACTTTTTTAACTGATTTTAGATTAGGTCAGTATAAATGCAACTTTTTATCATCAATTTGATGTTTAAACCTCCTGATATCCACTCAGATCAGAGATTTTCCTTGGGTTAATTGAAGAGCTGCAGTTTAGCAGTGTTTACAGCATGGCAGCCATCTTTGAATTCCTCTCCTTCAGATTATTAACCTCCGCTTCAAAACCTACATCCGTAGGATTCAATCTAGAGGCACTAACCCCTTGTCCCTTAATGATGTTCCTAAAAATATATGCCAGGTGCATGCTTGACCTCATAAGTAAGGTGTTACAGTGGCATGATTTACGGTATACCCCTGTGTTTATCAAGCCACATGGCAGCTTTTCTATAAATAGATCCAGATATTCTATCCTGTGTTCAGAACATTGCATGGTGAATTTGAGGAAACTTTGTTAAATTATTCATCATAGCAACAAATGACTCAAGTTGTTCCCTGGTACCATTCCAGAGAACAAAAAGGTCATCGACAAACCGTCGATAAAAAATCACATATTCTTTGAACAACGCCTCACGATTCCCAATGTGCCAAGAACATGTTAGCATAGCTGTTGGCGCATGAGGTCCCCATCGCTACACCATCATGCTGCCTATAGACAATTTCTCCGAACATGAACAAATTGTTCTCTAATACCAACTCCAGAAAATGTACTATTAAATCAATCAAAACAATGGAATAATCACTATGCCTTCTTAAGTACTCTAAAACATATCTAAGACTACCTATTTCATTAGGGATTATTGTAAACAAAGATTGTACATCGAGTGTGACAAATATATATTTATCTATCTCATTATGTAACTTAAAGCATTCATAGAGTTCAATTAGGAACTGTTTTGAATCTTTCAAAACAAACTCATTCATGTTCAAGACAGGTCTGAGGTGTTTCTCAACATACACTGACAAATGCTCAGTGACCCACCCCCCGCCCCAAGACTATCGGTCTCATTGGTGGGTCTCGGGCATTTTTATGAATTTTGGGGAGGCCTTGTATTATAGGGACTAAAGGTGTCTTAATGGTAAGATATTCAGAGTTCTTGGTCAATGATGCCACTTCTAAAAATGTCTAATAATGTATCTTTCACATATCTTATAATCTCATACATATCTTCCATACTGATAATTCTATAAAACTTGTCACCTAAAAGGGCTTCCATGGATGCACAGTAGTGTCCTATATCCATAACGACTACCCGTCCACCCTTGTCAGCCGGTCTAATTATAATGATGGTTTCAGCTTGTAACTTCTTTAAGCTCTGCCTCTCCTTATAACTAAGATTGTCCCGTTTCCTAAATTTCTGTTGTGTATTTTGATTACCATAGTATTTATAAAGCTCCTCTTCAGTTAACTTGAAGTAGGCTTCAACAAGAGGGTGGTGCAATGGCACAAATTCGCTCAAATTCCTAAACCTAGGTATCCCTTTGTCAATCTTTTCAGGCTCTACTGTGGAATTAAGCATTACATTCATACAAAACAACTTCAGATCTACAATTGTATCAGTTAGTTTACTTCAACTTCTTGGAATAAAATTCAACCCTCTACACAATAACATCTCATCATCTTCAGACAGTTCATAACTAGATAAATTATGAACTAACGTTTGTTGGTATTTGTCCACATTTTCTTTAACGTTTGATGTGGCACAAACTCACCTGAATATTTCCTCTTCTGCCGGCCTCAACTCATGGAACGTGTTCTTCTCGGACCCTTGTCCATGCGGACCGGCAGAGGAAAAGAAATTTCAGCGCCTATGCTGGAACACTGATCAACTGGCTTCCTCAAACTCTTCGGTCGAACCACTTCCTCTAAGGCCTGTAACAGGGAAGCAGATTTATCCTTTACAACTTGAACCACTGGATATAAATTCATATCAGGTGCATCACTAGAATCTACTGCACATGCAGCATTGATAGTATCAACAACAATAGGTGCTATACAACTAGACTCAACATTAACAATTTCATCATTCAATAACAAATCATCATTCAATAAATCATTTCTATGGCCTAGTGCTGCAGTCCCAACATTGGCAGCTTGTTGAGCCATGCTATCGATTCCTACACAATGGGTAGCACTCTGTTTACTCACAATAGTCTTAGACATATTATAATTTCTATTCGAGTTGCTGTAAGATTTAACTCTATTCAATACACTATCATTAGAGTTATTAACAGTGTGCATATCATCATTAATATTGGTGGTAGCACCTTGTCCATGTCTGGGCCACATAAAGACGTGGCCCAGCTTAAAGTCATTAACGTCCCTGGTAACTTTGTTCCTTTTCTGATGGAGTAACTTGCGTTAAAATGCAGAGACTCCATCAAGGAGGCTTTCAAATAAGGGCTGCACAACTAAATTCGAGAAACCATTAAAAATCAATTGTTGTTTCTCCTTAATGTTCTCAGTTAACACAGCTTCCTCCGGTTGAAAAAAGTCAATGAAGAGCTGTAAGTATTTGCGGCTTACCTCTAAATTTAATTGCTGCCATTTTGCAAGTAATTCTGGATACTGTCCACCTTGACTCGGCATGTTGAACACTCGGAGTCCCCAAGGAATTATTTTCTTATCTAGACAATATTGTAAATGCATACGTTGTGTTTGAAGGTGTTTCAGTCTAAAGAAATCTTTCTCCATCTCATCGAGTAGCTTCTGAAGCTTCTCCAGATCATTGGTCGCATCCATGACATCACCGGCAGGGGTGGACACCTCAAACTGCCATGAGGCACTCATAGTACAGTCAAGAAACTGATGAAACCTCCATTGTAGGGCTTCCTTCACTCGGGCTTCACCTCGTTGACCTCAGTTTAATTAACATTTTAGGCTCTGGAGCAGCCAAAACACGTTTGGAGAATGATAGAACCGAATCTGCTTCCAGTGGGTAAGGCTGGAGGCATGTCTTAGGGAGTGCATTACTGGCACCAATTCCCATTGGAGATTGGGAATAAACTAGTGCATTTGCTTACAGTGGATCTGGCTGCTGAAGCTTAAATCACACACACTGAGGAGGGGACAGCCTTCACATCAGACCACTGCATACTCACCCCTTGAGTGCAATACTGCACATGAAGATAAAGAGGGTATTAAAGAAAAAGATACCCTCAAGGGTTCCAGGATGAAAGCTGTACTGTTATCATGTAATAACCATCCAGATAGTCAGCATGCAACAGGAGTCAAACATGGAGCAAAGAAGGACATTAAAACTTGAATAGAGCCTATAAAAGGCTCCCCTATTCTTGGTACAGTAGAAAGTGAGTAAGGTTTCATTTCATGTAGTTCAGTTCCAGGATGTATAAATCTCTGATTGTTGATCCCCATAGGGAATCACTACCTATGTTGCTTCCATTTCAGCAGTGGCAATGATTTATTTTGTTTGAGTTTTTCTCTGTGATTTTTTTTGCCCGTGAAATTAGTACATATAACGTAAGAGGGTAGAGTGGTTCTTGCCCCCAGAAGCATTTTCTTGTGTGTGCCTGTTGAAGTGAAACTTTATTCGATGTGCTTTGTCTTGCTGAAGTAGAATAAAACACAGAGGAATCCCTATGAAATAATTATTCATGGATCTCTTTATGTAACCAGTGGTAGTACTTTCCTGAAGGTACAAAGGTAATACATTTCTCCAGACTAGAGCCTGATATGAAAAAGACCATATCCCAGCTATTCTAATCTATATTCAGGGAATTATCAGCACTCCAGTGGCAGCTAAACGACATCACCAAATTAGCTGCCAAGACAACTGTAAATCTTTCAAATAGGTGAAAAACCCATGTGTTACTACCATCACCTTTTACATCACCCCCAATGTAACTGGGTCCACTTCAAAATATTGACTTTCAAAATCCCTAAACTCAAAATACTGAGACCAAACTCTCTAAAGCTCAAAATACTCAAAACTAAAAATACTGAAACTCAAAATATCGAAAAAAACACAGTACAGCAACACAACTATATTGCAGTAGAAATATATACAGAAACATATTACTGTTCTGTAAGTATAGGCAGGGGGCTGAGCCCCCTCACACCCTCTGCTACTTAAATATATCAACTCTGAGATTGCACTTCACTACACTAAAGTACAATCTTGGAGTTGATATATTTAAGTAGCAGGGGGGGTGCAGGAGGGCACAGCCCCCCTGTTTATACTTGGAGAAGAGTAATATGGTTTGTGTTTTATTTGTTTCAGTATGTACTTGTGCTGGAATATAATAGGTGTTGGTATCCAGTGTGTTTTCAGTATTTTGAGCTTTAGAGATTTTGGTCTCAGTATTTTGAGTTTAGGGATTTTGAAAGTCAGTATTTTGAAGTGGACCCATGTAATTAGTAGTCAGTGGACTCTCACAGAAGTGGACTAATACGTTTGTGGTGGACCTTCCTATTCAGTAATCTGACCATAGAGTTAGGCAATTATTAAACTCATTTGAAGACTACAACAGAACATCTTAAGTAGATGCCAGTACATTAAGCAAAACAAGATGCAGGTGGCATAAGGGATTCATTCAGGTAATAATATCCTTAGATGGTAA
Source organism: Protopterus annectens (assembly GCF_019279795.1). Taxonomy (NCBI): domain Eukaryota; kingdom Metazoa; phylum Chordata; order Ceratodontiformes; family Protopteridae; genus Protopterus; species Protopterus annectens. Next base: position 1,666,666,483 of record NC_056732.1, read on the forward strand.
AAAAAGTGATTTAATTGCAGCTGACATAGTGCCAATTCAATGTTCTCTATTTCTGACTTAAACTTTACTCTATTTCACTCATAAATAATTATGCAGAAGAAGAGTGGACAAGTGGAGGACCTAAGAGTCACTTTCTCCACCTTGTTAGTCATTGCTTCAGCTAACCATTCCTCATCCACATTACAGTCCCATAAAGAATGTCTTTAAATGAATCAAGTCCATCATACACTTCTCCGAGAGAATGAGTGGAGTAACAGTATACTGTCTCTATAATAATGATACATCAAGCTGTTCCAGTGTGGTATGATCTAGAGATGGTTTCTTAAGGATCAGTTTAATGAGGGCCTGCTTTAGCGTACATGGGAACATTGTACTATCTGAGAGGTCTTAATATTGTGGAAAATAATTGTGGTGAGGACATCCAGACAGGACTTAACAAGCCTGGTTGGATCAGGGTTCATTATAGGTTCACAGGTGTTCATAGCTGTGTACTAGGCTAATGGCCCTGGGGCCTTTACAAGTCTAGCCATAGGATTAACCTGGCATCGTGCCACCCAACCTTAGTTCCCAGTGCCTCTGTCGAGTAGAGCCACTGGAGTGATCCCCAGGGTGAATTTTCTATTTCCCATCCACTCATCAAGATTTCTCTTGAAGAGGACCAGTAAGGTGCTCTGTTTGACATGTATGGGAAGTCTATCCCATAGCATTGGCAGTCTCTCGGTTATGAACCTGTCCTCCAGCATGTCCTGTTGATTGTGGTAATGAGGTAGAGGTCTCTGAACTGCGTGGTGTTCAGGGACTGGGATTTCTTTAGCTGTAGCATTTCTAACAGAGTTGGGTCAGACATGGCTTTGTAAATCAAGCAGAGAGTGCCTCTAAGTAGACGATATGAGACAGAGAATAGTTGGAGTTTTTTGAGTCTGACATACAGGACAAGTGTTTAAGGCCTAGGATCCTCTGTGAAGTACTTTTGTGGCCTCTCCAGTTGTTGCAGGTGTCTAGTGAGGTACATGCCAAATGGGGCATTGTACTCAATGATTGACCTAATAAGGGAAGAGTAGAGGGAGACAATGATCTCTTTCTTCCTGGATGCCAAATCCTTAGTAATGATATGTGTCACATAGAAGGACTTTCTGATCACAATGGCAATGTGGTGATCAAAAGAGAGGTTGCTGTCAACCTGTGTTCCCAGGTCTTTTATAACCCCTTCTGTGTTCGGTGGACTACCATCAATGTGGTACTTCATGGGAATTGGGTTTTCCCAAAGGTGATGACAACACATTTTTTGGCATTGAGCTCAATGCCATTGTTCTGACACCAATCGTTGGTCTCAGTGAGGCTTTTCTGTAGGATGTCAACATCACTTGGGGAGTTAATAATAGCTCCCAACTTGCAATTCTTTGTGAACTTTGTCAGCTAGAGTCCCTTTGTGTTGGCCTGGACTTCAGAGAAATAGATACCAAACAAGAGAGGATACAGGACCGAACCCTGTGGGACTCCACTCGTGACTACTCAGACGTTTGAGTTGGAGTCAGCTACTTTCACACTGTGGGTTCCATCTGTGAGACAGTTTGCAACCCACCTAGTAATATAAGGGTTGATGCCCAGCTTAGTGAGTTTTTCTATGATTCCTGAGTGGGGAATGGTATCAAAGGCCTTGGCCTGATCAAGGTAGGCTGTATGAACCACCTTGCCTTCATCCACAGCTCTGGTGACTGACTCAAAGAAGTCAACCAGGTTGAGCAGGCATGATCTACCCTTCACAAAACCAAACTGTGTGGGATCCAGAGTTCGGAGATTCCCTATATCCTTGTTTATTAGGACCACAATGATGCATTCCATAGCTCTGCATATCAGACTTGTCAGGCTAATGGGGCAATAGTTCCTGGGGTCTGTAGTCACTCCTCCTTTATGAAGAGGGATGACTGTAGCAGTGCGCCATTTGGTAGGGACAAAGCCTGAGGTGAGGCTGTGGTTGAACAGGGCACACAGGTGAGGTGCCAATTCACTCTGTAGTTCATGTAGAACACAGCCAGGGATATTGTCAGGTTCCATAGAAGCTGCATTCTTGGCCTTGGACAGTGCTGTTTTAACCTGTGCAGCAGTAATACTGGGTGGCTGGCAATCTACTAGTATTGTGATTGGTCTTTTGGGGGGGGGGGTAAAGCTGGCACGGAATCTGTCGACCAGTATATTGGCAACATCTGTTGGCTTGGTATAGGAGGTACCATTGTGCAATAGCTCAGAGCAGATCTGGATATTGCCGTGGAGATTTTTTATATAACTATAGAAGGCCTTGTGGTTATCTTTACTATCTGCTACAATCCTGTTTTCATTGCTAGCTTTAAAGGATTTGATGAGGGATCTCAACTTTTTGTTGAGGTTGATAAGGGAGTTTTTCCAGTCTTGGGACTTCACCTTATTCTGCATCAGTTTCCTCCTTCTGTTGTAGAGTTTGTTTATGGCAGGGGACAACCAGATTGGCTTCCTTTTTTTTGGAGGAGAGCATCTTGGTTCTATTGGGTATGGCGAGATCCATGCATTTGTGTACGTGTTCGTACAGTGTATTGGTGTATGATTCGGCGGTCATGCAACTATTCTTCCTTTGCATGGGTGCCATGAAGTTAGCCACCTCTGCTTTTAGGAGCCCAAAGTTAGCTTTGGAGAAGTTTTTCATGGTGGTTACTTTTGCGGGGGGGGGGGGTCCAAGGTGATTAGTTTGTGGTCGGATCTAAGCAGGGAGGAGTTTACTATTGGTGTAGAGCAATGGTCGCCCATGTTAGTAATGACCAGGTCAAGGATGTTGCTACCTCTAGTGGGGGTAAGAATGAGCTCTTCCAGGGCATTGGAATTAATGAATTCCAGGAAACGTTGGGCAAGTGTATTGGTACATGAGTAGTTTTCCCAGTTAATGGAGGGGTAGCTGAAGTCTCCCAGTATGAGAGTGTTAGGTTGGACCCTAATATTCTCCAGGGTGCTCAGGAATGTGGAGTGTGAGTCTTGGGGCATGGTTGGGGACCTATAGCAGGCTACAACCTGAATCACTGTAGTACCCAATGTTAGCTGCACCTGAAGTATTTCTGTTGCATTATGTTGGGCTACCAGTCTGGAGGTGTGCGCATCCTTTATGAATATGGAAACATCACCGCCTTTAGTGCTTCTGTCCAAGTTCTGGAGCCAAAAGTTGTGGAATGAGTTATAGCCTGGTAGTGCAGGAGTGCTTTCTGTTGCTTTAAACCAGGTCTCTCTTACAGCACAAATGTCGATGTTCTCCATTTTGAACAGTGGTTCGAGTGAGTGCATTTTGAGATTTAGACATCTAGCATTGAGCAGCATGACCCTCAGATTGTATTTGTTTGTAGCTGTTATGGTGGTAATTTGGTCTTTGGAACACTGCCTAAGAAAGGCATTATAAGGGTGGCAAGAGAGCCTTGGCCAGTTTCCAGAAGGCAAGTGGTGGCAGAAGCAGGCCATCTCTGGCAAAGCATCGAGGTCTGTCAGTCATGTTATCCAAGGCAGACAGATACTGGATCCCCTTAGAATGACACCAGAAACTTGGCCAATTGTTGAAATCAATCATTTTCTGCTTGTACTGTGGTATCATTCTGGGTGATGGTAGGATGCTGCTCAGGGCTAGGGTCATACCCACCTGGGCTACATAATCTGAGAGCTCCTCCATGTCTCTTTTCATGTAGTCCAGGGAAGTACATCTCAGGTCATTCACACCCACATGTACAATGACACTTGTGTCCTTTTAGAATGTTTAGTGTTGGTAGCACTTTGTGTGCTACAATAATTGCTACAAGAAGTCTGGTATGGTAAAGTGCTAGACTGATAAGCTAGTAAAAGTGCAGGAGAGGAGAGAACTAGCAGATCTAAGGGAAATAATTGAAGAGCAGACTTTGGCACTACTCAGAAGCTTACAAACAGTCCTGGATACAGCAAATCTGTATCTGGACTAGACTGGTTACAGGACAGGTGGGAGACAAGCGCAAATGCGGGCTTTTAAACCAGAAAGTTGAAAGAGATGGAAACACTGCCCAAAAGGCCAATAAACTACAATTTCTGGGCCAGCAACCACTCCTCTTGGACTAGACTAGTTACAGGAAAAGCAGGAAACTAGCTTAGAATTTTTTTTTTAAGCGACAGTGATGTACAGACCTACATCAGGTTCATGACTATAGAAGAATCAATGCGAGACAGAGACAAAAGCTGTTTCTTTGTTGACCACACAGACTGGAATGTACAGTCTGTTCAATATTCAGAAAAAGAATTGGTTAAAATAACATAACAGAAAGATCACTGGACAAGAATGATGCCTCCCTACAGCAGATTTACAACTGATATTCATCTGGATGAAGTGTTCGCTTAAGAACACCAGATTATACCAAATGGACAGCACAGTCTTCCCATCAGAAGCATGTTCATAGGTTCATAGGTAGGTACTAGGCTATTGGCCCAAGGGCCTAAGTAAGCCTAGTCAACAAGGTTCCCTGGCTTACACCACCCAAGAAAGTTATTTTCCTGTGCCCCTGTTGAGCAGAGTCACAGAAGTGATCCCCAGGGTGTATTCCTATTTTCCATTCACGCATCAAGATTTTTCTTGAAGAGTGCTAATTTGGAATTTTGCGTGACATAGATGGGTAGTTTGTTCCAGAGTATGGGAAGTCTCTGGGACAGGAATCTATCCCTCCAGCGTGTCCTGTTTATTATGGTGACAAGGTTTAGGGCCCTAGAGCATGTAGCTCGGAGGGATTGGGATTTCTTTAGGTGCAGCATGTCCGACAGCTCTGGGTTTGACATAGCTTTATATGTAAGGCAGAGATCACCTCAGAGCAGGCAATATGCTATGGAGTAAAGCTGGAGTTTTTTGAGACGGTCAGTAAAGGACATCTGTTTGAGGCCAGTAATCCTCTTTGTGAGGTACTTCTGTGCCCTTTCCAGCTGTTGCAGATGTCTTGTGAGGTACATTCCAAAAGGGGCGTTGTACTCTATAATGGATCTAATGAGTGGCAAGCAGAGGGGAACAATGACCTATTTTTTTCCTGGATGAGAACTCTTTTGTGATGAGGTGTGCCATGTAGAAGGATTTCCTGACTACTGTGGCGATGTGATTATCAAAGGAGAGGCTACTGTCCACCTGGGTCCCAAGGTCTCTTATCACACATTCGGCATTAAGTAGACTGCTGCCTATGTAGTAGTTCATGGGTAAAGAGTTTTTACCAAAGGGGATGACAATGCACATTTTGGCATTGAGCTTGAGGCCATGCCTCTGACACCAGGCATCTGTCTCAGTGAGGCACTTCTGTAGGATGTCCACATCATTTGGGGACTCAACTATGGCTCCTAGTTTGCAGTCATCTGCAAACTTCATTAGCCAAAGGCCTTCTGTGTTAGCCTGTACTTCAGAGAAGTAGATACCAAACAGGAGAGGTCCCAGGACTGAACCCTGTGGTACTCCACTTGTCACTGGTTTGAAGTCAGATTTGGAGTCTGCAACTTTTACAGTATGGGTTCTGTCAGTGAGCCAGATGGCAACCCATCTTGTGACATAAGGATTTATACCTAGTTTAGTGAGTTTGTCTATAATTCCGGAATGGGGGATGGTGTCAAAAGCCTTGGCGAGGTCAAGATAGACTGTGTGAAACACCTTACCATCGTCTACAGCTTTGGTGACTGCCTCAAAGAAGTCGATCAGGTTCAGGAGGCATGATCTGCCTTTCACAAACCTGAACTGGGTGGGGTCCAGAGTTTGGAGGCTACCAATGTCTTTTTTATGAGTTCCATGATGATACATTCCATGGCCTTACAGACCAGGATCATCAGGCTAATAGGGTGATAGTTCCCGAGATCAGTACTGGCTCCCCCTTTGTGGAGTGGGATAACTGTTTCTGTGCGCCATTCAGTGGGCACAAAGTCTGATGTGAGGTGATGATTGAACATGGTGCTTAGGTGGGGAGCCAGTTTGTTCTGAAGTTTGTGTAAAATGCAGCCTAGGATGTTGTCCGGTCCCATGGATGCTGTGTTTTTGGCTTTAGAGAGTGCAGCTTTTACCTGTGTAATTGTGATTACAGGGACTCTGCATTCTTCCTGAATAGATATGGGCCCTTTAGGGGGTGAGAGGGGGGTAAAGTTAGCACTTAACCTATCTGCCAGGATATTGGCAATATCAGTTGGTTCTGTAATTTTCGTGCAGTTGTGCTGTAACTCAGAGCAGATCTGGGTGTTGCCATTGAGATTCCTGACATAGCTATAGAATGCTTTGTGGTTGTCCTTAAAATCAGTGGTGATTTTGTTTTTGTAGCTAGCTTTGGAGGATCTTATAACGGATCTTAGCTTCTTACTGAGGCTGACCAGGGAGCTCCTCCACTCACGGGATTTTACTGTCTTTTGCAACAGTTTCTTCCTTTTGTTGTAGAGTTTGTTTATGGCAGGGGACCACCAGATTGGCTTCCTTTTTTTGAAGGATAGCGTCTTGGTTCTGTTCGGGATAGCATGATCCATGCACTCGTGTAAGTGCTTATTGAGTGCATTTGTGTAGGATTCAGCAGTCGTAACTGTATTGTCCATCTGCATGGGTGTCATGAAGTTCGCCACTTCTGTCTTAAAAAGCATGAAGTTGGCTTTGGAGAAAACTTTTACCATGGATTCCTTAATGAGAGGTGGGGTTGGAATGTGGATATCTAGGGTGATTAGCTTATGGTCAGATCTGACCAATGAGGAGGAACACTGGTCACTCATGCTGGTAATGACTAGGTCTAGGATATTGTTGCCCCTTTTTGGGGTGTGGATAAGTTGATCCAGGGCATTGGAATTTATGAAGTCCAGAAAGTGTTGAGTGAAGGAGTTGGTACATGAGTAGTTTTCTCAGCTAATGATGGGGTAGTTGAAATTACCCATTATTAGGGTGTTTGGTTGAACCCTAATATTTTCCAGTGTCAAGAAAAGAGGAGTGGGAATCCTGGGGCATGGTGGGGGATCTGTAGTAAGCTACAATTTGGATTGCACTTGGATAACCTCAGATGCATTATGCTGAGCAACTAGCCTGAAGGTATGGATATCCTTAATGAATATGGACACACCTCCGCCTTTGGTGTTCCGGTCCAGGTTAGATGGCCAAAAAGTGTGGGATGAGTTATAGCCTGGTAATGCAGGGGGTGCACTCTGGAGCCTTGAACTAGGTCTCAGTCACTGCACAGATATCAATGTTCTCCATTTTAAGTAGTGCCTCGAGGGATTGCATTTTGAGATTTAGACTTCCAGCATTGAGTAGCATTGCCCTCAGTTTTTGCTTGTCTGTTCCTGTTATGGTGGTGAATTTGTCATTTGAACCTTGCCTAAAAAAGGCACTATAGGGGCGGCAAGAGCCTTAGCCAGTATCCGGAATTGCAGGGGTGACAGGTGCAGGCCATCTCTGGCAAAGCATCGTGGTCTGTCGACCATGCCATCTCAGGCAGAAAGATACTGAATCCCCATAGAATGACACCAGAAGCTTAGCCAATTGTTGAAGTCAGTCATTTTGTCCTTGTACTGTGGTATCATTCCGGGTGATGGCAGGATGCTACTCAGGGCTAGGGTCATACCTGCCTGGGCTCCAAGATCAAAGAGCTCTTCCATGTCTCTTTTCATGTAGTCCAGGGAGGTATGTCTCAGGTCGTTCACACCAACATGGACAATGACAGTCATATTTGTACTTGTTGTGGAGTGACCTGAGTGCATGGGTTATGTCACGGATCCTGGCACCCGACAGGCAGCTGACAGTAACTTTCTCCTTGTTTAGCCTGGTGAGTGGGACATCAGTGTGCCTGACTATAGAGTCACCTATGACTAGTGTGTTGGGTACGTTGTTTTGCCTTATGGGCTGGGGCTGAGTGGCACACTGAGTCTATGGGCTATGTGTCATTTGGGTTGTGTTGAGGGGTAGAGGTTGATTGCATTTCTGCTTTGGAGGTCTCTGTGGCTTGAGCAGATTATTACTGAGAGCCTCTGTGAATGTTTTTGTGTTTCTCTGTGTGGATTTTGGTGGTGTAGGTTTAGTGGGACTATATGATGAGTTGGGTGTGGTGCAAGTGTTTACCTTCTCCTCTTGACTGTCCAGTTCAGTCTTGGATGGAGAGAGCTTTACCTCCAGTTTGGCTAGATAAGTGTATCTGAGGCAATTGCTACATTGCCCCAAGATGCCCAGATTCATCAGATAGATAAGAGAGAACACAGGGAGCTGACCCTTGCACATGCCTGAATAAAAAAATATTTTCCTCTAGACAAGTGAGGAAAGTTAGAACAAGAGGTGTTCTTCTCTAAGCAAGTGAGGAAAATAAGTACAAAAACTGTTTTCCTCTAGGTAATGAGGAAGGTTAAGTGCTTATTTAGTGCTTACAACAAGTTCTGAACAAGTGCTGAGGCCTTAGTACAAGCTAATATCAAATAGGATAAACTGTCATTGCTTCACAAAGCTGAATATAAGAATGATGTCATGGATTTACTTTATTACACAACAGCTCATTACTATTCAAAAACAAGCATGCTGATTGGACAGCCCAATTAGCATGCCCATTGCAAATCAAGCATATACCAATAGAAAAAAATCCGGTCGCTGAAGTACCATTGAGCAGCCAGACTTTCCATTAGCATATGCTTAAGAAACAGAGCAAAATACAAGAAAAATCAAGTACATTCTGCAAAACTAAAGAAACAGAAATGTACCTGACTTTCCTTGTATTTCTATGCTGTCCCTACTAAAATCTTAGCAGGCATACCTCTCAGCTGTCCAATATTTTGCAGAATCATAGGATCATAGGAGGTTACTAGGCTAATGGGCATGGGGCCCTTACAAGCCTAGCCAAGGGTTTATCCCAAAAAAAGAAACCTCAGTCAGCACCTGTCACCCCTGTCAGTGAGGGACAAAGGTAGAACCCCTGGGACAAATTTGTGGTTTCCCATCCAATCATCAAGGTTGCGCTTGAAGAGTGTCAGCAAGGTACTTGGTTTGTCATGTATGGGAAAGTCTTTTTCAGAGACGGGGTAGCCTCTGGAAGGCAAACCTGTCTCTCCACCAGGTTTTGTTGATGTTGCATATTAGATTTAGGCCTATCGAGCTGGTAATGCACGAGGAGTTAGACTTACAGATATGGAGCATCTCTAGTAGGACAGGGTCTGATATTGCATTGTAGGCGAGACACAGATCACCTCTGAGCAATCTGTATGATACCGAGTAATGTGATAGTGATTTCAGCCTGTCCAGATAGGACAGGTGTTGGAGGTCATGGATTCTCTCTGTGATGTATTTCTGCGGCTTTTCCAATTGGTGCAGGTGTTTGAAGAGGTACATACCAAACGGGGCGTTATACTCAATTATAGGTCTTATGAGGGAGGAGTACAGAGAGGTAATAACCTCCTTTTTTCTTCATGCAATCCCTTTACTTATGAGATGAACCAAGTAAAAGGTTTTCTGACCACTGCCACCATATGATGGTCAAATGTGAAATTGTTGCCAACCTGAGTACCCAGGTCTCTCACAATGGGTTGTGTGCTTAGGGGATTGCCGCTGGTGTGGTAATCAGTAGGGGCCATGTTTTTGCTGAATGGTATGATAATACATTTTTTTGTGTTTAACTTAAGGCCATGACTTTGGAACCAGTTATTTGTAGCTGTGAGACCCTCTTGCAATATGTTAATATCATTTGGGGAGTCAATGACAGCATCTAACTTGTAGTCATCCGCAAACTTGGTCAGACACAGGCCCTTTGTCTTTGCCTGGACCTCTGAGATGTAGATGCCAAACAGTAGGGGTCCCAGGACAGGTATGCTGTTGGAGGTGGTTGTGCCTATTTTGACCTTGTGGGTCCTATCCATGAGTCATTTGGCTACCCATCTGATGAGATAGGGATTAACACCAAGTTGTGTTAGCTCTTTGATGATGCCCAAGTTGGGGATTGTGTCAAAAGCCTTGCCAAGATCAAGATACACTGTATGTACTGACTTTTCCTCATCCAGGGCCTTGGTGACAGTCTCAAAGAAGTCAACTAGGTTCAGTAGGCAAGATCTGCCCTTGATGAATCTGAATTGGGTGGGGTCAAGTGTTTGGAGATTACCTATGTCCTTGCTTATGAGATCCATAATAATACACTCCATGGCTTTACAGATCAGACTTGTCAAGCTAATGGGGTGATAGTTTCCCGCATCAGTAGTGCCACCTCCTTTGTGCAAGGGGATGACAATGGTGGTTCTCCACTCTGCTGGAATGTCCAGATTTTTCTTCAAAATTTTGGTCTGTTCCTCATACAAATTGTAGTTTTCTGGCAAGTCATTGGGAATTGAAATCATCAAATAATGAAACACATTTGAGGTTCAGGTTTCATATCCATCAGAAAAAAACACACTAATACAAAACCTCTTCTACCAGCAACATCCTAAGTTTATAAGAGAAATATTTAAAATCTGTCCCCATTTTTGGTTGTTAGTGTTTCCAGTGGTGCATCCAAAATCCTCCTCAATTTGTGTAGCTGTATAGCAAGGTCCAAGCCTCTGGAACCTAGTACCTAGTGCCTGGTGGCATGAAATGGTCAAAAGTACTTGGTGACTCCAAGCATTCCCATAATTCCTATTTATTTGACCTCGCTTGTAGCACAGCAGTGCAATGGGTAGCACTGCCACCACACAGCAAGCGGTTTTCCAGACTGGTTCTCGAATATGGTGCCTACTGTATGGTATACATGTCTTGTCTGTGTACACATGGGATATTTTTACAGTGCTCGAGTTTCCTCCCACATTCAAAAGACATGCAGTAAGCAGATCAGGAACTTTAAAGTGACCATAGGTGTGAGTGCGTAAGTGTGTAATGTGGAAAAAAGTCCTGCCAACCTATTTCTGTGTCAGCCTTTGCCTTGTAAATTTCAAAGATACTGGTGGCTGCCCTCATGGTCACCATAGGAATCATCTATACTTTGAGTGAAAGAGAGATCGTAGGTAATATAATCCTTGAATAAAACACAGCATTGTAAACCAGTGTTTTTTTTTTTGCTTTGTTATAGTTTCATTTAATTGCATTTTACTATTTTACATCTACAAATTATTTTACATCTCCATGTCCTTAACTTAATGGCATTTTTACAATGCATTGTTTCTCTAACTCTGTACTTTGTTGTAAAGTTCTTGAATTCAAGGACTTTAATAAAACTGAAGCTGAAGTTGAAGCTGAGGCACGTGGAGTTGAGGTATATGGAAACTGAGGCACGTGGAAGTGGAGGCACGTGGAAGATAAGGCATGGAAGTTGAGGCATGTGGCGTATACTTGTTATAATGTGAGTTGTCTGGGTGATCAAATATCAGGAGAATTGACGGTATTATATAGTCATGTTAACATATGCGAGGCTTCATAAAGAGCTGTATGACTTGATATCATTATTTTTTAATTCATCCTTTGATAGCCAGGTAACTGAGCTGTCCCAGAGGACTCTTTTCAGCCACAATCCGGGAAATAAACAAAACTGCGAAGTATAAGGGTTAACAATTCTATAAAATAGCAGTTAAAATGAATGTGAGTAAAATAAGCATATAAAGAGGATGAATCAATTGTGGTGACATACTGCATTCTAAACTAAAACAAAGTAAAACCACCTTGGAAAGCTAAAGGCAGCTTTTACCAATATAAACTACTGTGTGAAAACAAAGTAAAGCTGTGCCACCACGGTGGAGGTTAAAAGTTAGTTAAAAACTATAAAACTCAGAGTAAAAATAAAGACAAAATAAATATAAATACAAGTGGATAGGTTCTTTTGGCAGTTGCCTTTTTCAGATCCTGTTTTCTTAGCAGAACTTCCTGGTTTTAAAAGATAATGATCTGTCAGTCACAGTCATCTCAGAAGTCTCCGTCCCTTGAGCAAAGGCTTTAAAGGGACCATCCCGTTCAAGCCAGGCAACATGTCAGTCTGTAAGTCAGCAATCCATCCAGTCTCAACAATTTCTGTTCTGTTGAATAGATTTTTTCCTTTCAAACTTCTTCAATAACTTCCAAGGCCATGAAAGAAAACTTGTGATCAGGGTATTTGGCAATATGTTGAGACAGAGCACTAGTTTTGTTGTGTAACCTGATGTCACTCAAGTGATGCAGAATTTGCTTCTTAAAGGGTCTGTTGGTCTTGCCAACATAAAATCCATTACACAGACAGCAGGTGGCAATGTATATAACAGTTTTAGTGTTACAGTTCACAAACACTCTGAGACATTAAAACCTAACAACCATAAAAACATTTGCATAATTGCTCTATATATTCCTCCAGGAAACAACATTCCAATATTAGAAAACATACTTGTCTGGACTTCCCAAAACATAAATAATAAAACCATCATTCTAGGTGATGTAAATATCGATTGGCTAGACATTGCCCAGAACAACCCCTCAAAAAACATAAATCTTTACAACTTCTCCCATCTAATTGAAGACATCACCAGACCTCACAAGAATAACAATTGGGGCTCCACAATAGACTGGATATTAATGTTCCACCCTTACAATGTCATCACTGCAGGTATACTACCTAATACCATTAGTGACCACCACTCAGCATATATCCTACACAAAAATACTCCAACCCCAGGCCAACATCAATACAAATCTACAAGAAATTGTACTAAGTTCCAAACATCCATATTTAATGAAACCTTAGCTAAAGTAAATTAGGTACTCCTCAAATCCCTACCACATAATGAGGCTGTTAAATTCTTTAACTCAACATTTTTGAACATCTTAAATAGGCAAGCATCCACCCACCAAAAATGAATAAAACATAACCATGCAAGCTGGCTCTCAAAATCCACCAAAGAAGTCATGTCCACAATGGATAAAATCTGAAAATCATGGAAGAAAAACAAAGACCCCTCAACTCTACTACATTACAAGCAAATCCATAACCAGGCAAAGCGCCTAATAACCATTGATAAAAAAGCCTACAACCTCCATCTACAAAGCCAGTACCAAAATAATCCCAAACAATTCTGGTCCTCCATCAACCAACTATTACACCCAGGCACTCAAAGCAATCCATCCCCTGACCCACACAAAACCCTACGGAACTTGCCACACTCTTCAAATCCTACCTCACTGACATCACAGCTAACCTAACCGCCACCTTTCCTACAGTTAACATCACCGATACCAAGATAGCTGATGACCAAATCATCCCAGAAAACAATCCTACCCTCAACTCTAACCTAGCATTCTCCCACATACCCACCACCACAATAGTAAAACTTGTACTTAAGCTAAAACTATGTACTCTGGCCCCTGACAATCTACCCCCACACTTTCTGCAGCTAGCAGCAAACCCCTTAACTTATCCCATCAGTATACTCATTAACAGATCAATTAAAAAATCCCTTGTCCCAAACATCTGGAAAAAAGCATTCATTCTCCTCTTACACAAAGGCAGCACCATCATAGATGCCACAAACTTTCGACCCATAGCAATTCTCTCACCCCTCTCTAAAATACTGGAAAATCAAATTTTATCACCCACTCAGCATGGTTTCAGACAAAGACACAACACCACTACCACCCTCCTATACTTCATTGATACAGTTAACCTGGCACGTGATTCTGGTAAAATAATCGTTTCACTTTTCCTAGACCTTTCCAAAGCTTTTGATACCATTTCACACACTACCCTCCTCTCTAAACTATCCAGCATCCACATTTCCCCACCTACCCTATAGTGGTTCAATAGCTATCTTTCCAATAGGCAACAATCCACCAAATGGCAACAATCTTACTCTCTCTTCCTCAGTACTTCCACTGGGGTACTGCAAGGCTCCATACTTGGTCCTGTCTTATTTAGCATCTTTGTTAACAACTGTAACTCCACTCTCCCACACTGCTCAGTAATCCAGTATGCTGATGACTCTACATTAATATGCACTGCAAATTTCACTGCTGAACTCGAGCAAATTGCCCAGAATGCCTCACCTCTACTGAATCTTGAATGCTTAACAATCATCTTGCCCTAAATCCAAAAAAAAACTAAACTACTAATTTTACCCCTAAGAAAACCACTCCCTTAGATAACTACAGCACACAAAATAATCTACCGACCCACAGACTGTCCTGCTCTCTCAACTCTACTTGCCAAATAGCAACCCAGCAGGCAACTAAGATTTGAAAATCATCTACTTCTAAAAGTAGAAAAGCCCACCTTATCTGCTGGTCAACTCCTCTACTCCTTCACCGTCGCCAAACTATGGAACTCATCTCGACCTTTTATAAGAGACACAGGCAGCACCACCACTTTCAAACAAATACTGAAAAATCATCTCAAGTCTTCCTGGCTATGTTTCTGCTCTATAACCTAACCTCTTCCCTTTTCTTATATGATTACTAAACTTTTATACCTTTTCCTACTAGTAAATGATGACACTTTCTCCATATTTATTATTTTCATCACTTGTTGATACTAATTCAATCTTCTTCTTCGTCTTTCAGCTGCTCCCGTCAGGGGTTGCCACAGCAGATCAACTGTTTCCATTTCTTCCTGTCCTCTGCATCTTGCTCTGTCACACCAACCACCTGCATGCCCTCTCTCACCGCACCCATAAACCTTATCTTAGGCCTTCCTCTTTTCCTGTTACCTTGTAGCTTCATCCTTAGCATCTATTTCACAATATACTCTGCATCCCTCCTCAGCACATGTCCAAACCAATGTAATCTTGCCTCTCTGGCTTTGTCTTCAAACCTTCCTACATGGGCTGACCCTCTAATATACTTATTCCTAATCCTGCCCATCCTCATCACACCCAGTGCAAATCTTAACATCTTCAACTCTGCCACGTCAAGCTCTGACTCCTGCCTTTTTGTCAATGCCACTGTCTCCAACCCATATAACATAGCTGGTCTCACTACCCTCTTGTAGACCTTCCCTTTCACTCTTACTGGTACTCGTCTGTCAGAAATCACTCCTGACACTCTTCTCCACCCACTCCATCCTGCCTGTACTCTCTTCTTCACCTCTCTTTCACACTCCCCATTACTCTGAACTGTTGATCCCAAGTATTTAAACTCATCCACCTTAGCCACCTCTACTCCCTGCATCCTCACCATTCCTTTATCCTCCCTCTCATTCATACATACTGATTAATATATCTCTGTTTATACAGCTCTGATTGAATTCATCTGGCAATCAACTAAATTCCTGCTTTAATTGTATATTTCTGTATATATTACTCTAATCAAACCAACTAGCTTCCTGCTTTTATGTATCTATTCTGTATATATTACCGCAATTACTATGTACGACACTGTTTCTGTACCAATTAATATTTATATTTTTCTGTATCTATGTTCTTATTGGAGCTTTTCTCCTTGGGCCTCCACTGAAAATGGGCTCTTTTAGGCCCAGTGGACTTTCCCGGTAAACAAATGCAATAAAATAAATAAATAAATAAAATTGAAGAGTTACAGCACAATTTGACAATATTTAGTTATTATTTATTTATTAACATTTGTTTACCAGGATTGTCCAACTGGACACTAGGTGCCCTTTTTCAGCGGAGTCCTGGGGAGAAAAGCTTTGCAAGTTACACAGTAATTTGATGAAATTAGTTAACAATATAACAATGTTTATCAATAATTTAAAAAAATTAACCAAAGTTTAAAAGTTTAACAAGTTAATTTAGAAGAAAACTGGTTACAATATATATAGGTGAGCCTAAGTACAATATATATATATATATATATATATATATATATATATATATATATATACACAATCAACTGCATAGAAGAAAAAGTATGATAGATAATTATGTTGAGTTCAGTCTGTATAGAAAAAACATGTTTAATAAGGGGTGACTATGGATAATAGCAGAGTAGAGGAGGGCTCAGGGAGGGTCGTTGCAGTTACAAAGTTGGTTTTCATAAAGTTGTGATTTAAGGGGTTTTTTGAATGTTGTACTGTGCTTTTGTAGCTTGAGGTGTGGGGGAAGTGTATTCCATATTTTTGCAACTTCATAAGGAAATAGAGTTTCCCCTGAGCTATTTTTACGTGGAATGATTTCTACTAGGGCTTTGTTAATGGATCGAAGTTCCCTATTCATACTATGGAAGTTTAATATATATTATGCTATATTATTATATTATATTATTATACTATATAATGGTTTACTATAGTGTGCGCGAACGTCATGCTGTCGAACACTGTGCATTTGAAATCATGGTCTGAAAGGTTCAGTTAATCGAATCCCGGTTCTCATATGGTCGAATTGCATGGTGCACTCTACCATAGGAGAACTGATGTACTGACATTGTGAACTGAGGTCACACTGCAGTGAGGAACAGGGAATTAGCCCATTTCTCACTGTAGTGTGATCTCAGAGTTGGTATATTTAATATGCAGGGTGTGTGGTGGGTGCAGCTCCCCCATGGGGGGTGCAGGGGGGGTGAAGCCCCCCTGCAAAATACTGGATTTCATGTACCGTTGAATGTAAAGTTCAACAGTACATTAAATGCATAGCAGAAGGTGACTGACGTCACTTTCTGCTATGTCGAAAACATCAAAAGATGTTTTCATGTTCGCATTTGTTTACTATGCGAAGTTTCGAATCCGACATTTAGGTTCAAAGTTCTAAACGTTCGACCAATGTGGATTTGAAATTTCCATAGTAAACCCTATATAATATAAGACATTAAGCCTAAGACCCAAAAAAGTAAAAAGCTAGAAAGGGACTTTATGGGCTTCAAAAATGGCAATATTTGTGGCTGGTCTAAGCAACAGGCAGGCAGTGAAAACTTTAACAATAAAACAGTTAAACAAGGAGCAGATGAACACCCGACTATACCTGCTATAAACACCAAAATTTCTCTGACAAACAATCGTAGAGATGGAGAGGCAATAGCTGCCAGATCTATGTCACTCACTTCCAAATCCCTCCCTTTAGGAGTGCCGAAGAGCTCTCATCGAAGGCTAGAACCTAACACTACTGACAAGAAAACTGATAAAATTAGAAGAAATAATGAAGGGGATGTCATCGCAGGGGCTAGACCTAAAGACTCTGCATTGCACATTCCATTTTTTCCTGAGCTGCCTGTACTACTGAAACACTACCAACCATACAAGAAGAATCGTTCCATCAGCAGAGGCAGGAAAAGGAGAAATATTTTCACTTGACAGCAGAGGAAATAGAACAGAATCCCTTGTAGTTAACATTTCACAACATACACTAAATGGAGCACTAATGTCTGTGCTAAATAAGGGTCTCTCTTTTATTCCTGCACTTCCCTCCAGACTTAATAAGTTTGTAATGAACATTAGGTACTTTGGCAGGAATGTATTACTTAAAAATATGTTTCATAAGAACAATGATAGCAGTGACTTCACTACCATTCTGAGGAAGCCAAACCCATTTGCCCCCCCTGCCCCATCCAGCAGTAGTAATGTTCACCAGAGTCTGTGAGATGGAAGTACTTCAGCCTCAAAACAGTAGGAGTCGCAATGACTTTTATAACCTGAATACTGATGAAAAGAATGCTTTATGGGAACTATTACATGATGACAACATTGAGATAAAACCGGCCGATAAAGGAGGGGGTCTATTGTTCTTCTAGCCAGGACTGATTACAAGAATAGAATGCTGGATATGCTGAGTAATAAGGCATATATAAACTTTTCTAAATGGAAAGTGAACAAGACGATCGATAAAGTGAATGATACTCTCTATGATTTGTTAATGACCAGACTAATAATGCAGGATTTATATGGTTATTTGATGGTAACACATCCACTGACCCTGATTATTAATGTCCTGCCAAAAATCCATAAGGACAGATGTAATCCACCAATGCATCCTATAATTTCTGGAAGAGGCTGGAGAACAAAGCCAGCATCTATTTTTATAGAACAGAAGTTGAAATCAGTACTCCCTAGAGCTGTATTGAAGGACATACCTTTTTACAGATGTTATTTCACAGTTTTCAGTCCTTGAATGACAAAACCAATCTGACAATGGTAACAATTAAGTCAAAAGTCTTTTTACGGTCATTCCTACTGACTTTGGTATCAAGGCCATATGGCAGTTTCTAAAGCAAGGGAACATCTTTGATATTACTACCATTTCACAGATTTGTATGTTACTAGATATTATTCTAGAGAACATTTTCATCTATGGGAATTAACATTACTGGCAGAAATGGGGGGGGGATAGTGATGGGCACTTTGTGTGTTAGCAGTTGCTCCAACATTGTTATGGCCCAATGGAAGACTGACCGTGTCCTTAGTAATCTAAATACAGGGAAGACATATACAGCCTACTACAGGAGATCTGTGGATGATATATGCTTCCTATGGACAAGGAATGAACAACAGCTCCTTGATTTTAAGGAATACCTTGGCAAAACTACTTCCTTCCTTGAATTTGATGTTCGTAGATCTAGAAAGAAGATACCTTTTCTAGATGTCACACTACAATATGGAATGGATAGAAATCTCAATACTCAAATACATAGGAAAGATTGCTGGAAAAATTATTCATTTCATGTGACCAGCATGGACTTTAGACATGTTTACCCACTTCATTAAAGGTCAGTTTCTTAGAACATCCAGACTTTGTACCAATAAGAACACATACAAGGAAGATGCAGATCATTTGATACACTGTTTCCACAAATGTGGATATAGAAATTGGGAAATCTAGAAAGGAGTCCTGGATAGCAAGTGTCTAAGAAACACGAGAGGTCAGCCTTATTTTTTGGATGGAGAGACATACAAGGAAGAAGGACCAAATTCTAGAGAAAAAAGTGAAACTGGGGGGATGGGGTGCTTGCTTACATTCAATAATGATGCTCAACAGGTACATTAGGTTATCAGGAGAAACTGGAAGATACTGATAGCTGATGATAACATTAGACATATGGTTGGCAAGCCCTAGATTCTGCTTCAAGAATAAGAACTTAAAGAGGTTACTGTGCCCAGATAATACGAATCTGGTGTTAGACCAATTACTTCAAGATGTGGTACATTTCCTTGCAGAAAATGCTGGGCTTGTGGTTCCATAAATTCCAGCAACCTATTTGAGCATTCAATTACTTAAAAAACATACAGGCTCAGAGTGTATGTAGATTGTAACACTAAAAATTTTATATATATATATATATATATATATATATATATATATATATATATATATTTCTAGGACATTTGCTCAAATAAGCAAATGTCCGAATCCATAACAACTAAACACACTTTAACGAAAGTTAAAGCGTGTTACAAAAAAAAAAAAAAAACACTGCATTAAAATTTTAGCAGGGGGGGGGCTTTGCCCCCCTGTGCCCCCCACACTCCCCTACTTTAATATTCTCCCTCTAAGGCTGCACTACAGTGGGGAAAAGGGAATTTTCCCTTATCTGCACCATAGTACGGCCTCGGCAACAGGCATACTTATGCAAAAGTGCTTCTTTGGTGAAAAGCACTTTCGTGTTAAGTATGCTCAGCCATTTGCTCGAATAACCTATATATATATATATATATATATATATATATATATATATTGTCACCTGTTGTCTGTGTAATGGATTTTATGGTGACAAGACCAACAGACCCTTTAAGGAACGAATTCTACGTCACTTGTGTGACATCAGATTACACAGCAAAACTAGTGCTCTGTCTCAACATATTGCCAAATACCCTGATCACAAGTTTTCTTTCATGGCCTGGAAGTTATTGAAGAAAGTTTGAGAGTAGGAAATCTATTCAACAGAACAGAAATTGTTGAGACTGGATGGATTGCTGAGTTACAGGCTGACATGTTGCCTGGCTTGAACGGGATGGTCCCTTTAAAGCCTTTGCTCAAGGGACGGAGACTTCTGAGATGACTGTGAGATTGACAGATCATTATCTTTTAAAACCAGGAAGTTCTGCTAAGAAAACAGGATCTGAAGAAGGCAACTGCCAAAAGTGTTTATCCACTTGTACTTATCTTTACTCTGAGTTTTATAGTTTGTATAGATTTTATTGCTTGAATCTATTAAACTAGCTTTTTAATTGGCACAGCTTTACTTTGTTTGCATACAGCACATTCCAAAGTAAGCTGAACTCATTGTTTGTAGTTGCAACCAGCTGAGACAGTCTAAAGACAAAAATAAATATACATTGCACTGTAAAGTAAATGACACTCTCTGTTTATGGAGA
The DNA here is from genome assembly GCF_019279795.1 of Protopterus annectens. NCBI lineage: Eukaryota > Metazoa > Chordata > Ceratodontiformes > Protopteridae > Protopterus > Protopterus annectens. The sequence continues at coordinate 1,666,686,651 of NC_056732.1, forward strand.
CAGCCAGTTCTGGCCAGTCAGACATAGCAGAAAAAGTCTGAGTAGACAAATGAAAAGAGGCCTGTGAGACATGGCAAAGATTGCTATAGTGACAGTGAAAGATTTTAACTTGAAGAACAAAAAAAATAGTGGTACTTCAAGAATGGGAGGGAACTGAGCTCGGCAGCCTGAGTCATGGTACTGCAGGTGGTTTGGGAAAGTATATCAGTTTAAAATTGCAAATTTTTGGTGAGTTCTTGGGGAGGAACAGCAAGGAGATCTATAGAAGTGAGACAGTTTTTGTCTGATTGCCAGACAGGCAAAAGTGTTTTAAGATAATGTATATGATGAACAAAGGCATGTGAATGTCGTAAGATATCTCTGGGTTATTTGTATATAAAATATAAGGGCTGAAAACTACCATGAAAATATAAGATAGTGTTCCTTAGAACCCCGCAGATCAACAGCCTAGTAAGTGTTGCATGATTTGCGTATTCAAATGAGATACTGAGGCTGGGTATGCGTTCAAGTCATTTATTGTATATAAACACATCAGGAGTTGTAACAGGAACATATACTTCGAACTTCATAAACTAACTGACCTATTACTTCAAACACTCTCATATGTGCATCTCCATTCATGCCTGCACTCACTCTGACTGACTATACAAAATGACCCTGATCTTGCACGTGCTTAGTAACTTATATGCACATGCTATCTATACAGTGGCTGACTAGGTTCAAGATACACACTGATCTACAGTAAATACCTATGAACCTATAAGTAAAGTAACTAGATCAGTGGAAAGCATGCGATAAGTTGAAGAATTAGCAAACATTAAATTTTATTTATTTATTTTATTTATTTAACATTTGTTAACCGGGAATGTCCGACTAGGTTTCACAGAGCCTGTTTTCAGCGGAGGCCCAGGGAGAAATGCATGGAACGTCTGACTTGGAACAAAGCCAATTTTCAGTGGAGGCCAGGGAGAAATGCATGTCTTTGTAACTTGGAAGGAAACCAGAAAAAACCCACACAAATGCAGGGAGAACATGCAGACTCTGCACAGAAGGCACCCCAGCCAAAATCCGTACCGGAGAACCTCTTGCTGTGAGGCAACAATGTTACCGCTGCACCACTGCGCCATCCAAATATATACACACAGACACACACACACACACACACATATTTATATATATATATATATATATATATATATATATATGTGTGTGTGTGTGTGTATACATACATACACACAAACATATATATATATATATATATATATATATATATATATATATGGGTTCACTTTATAACCCTGAAATACCGAATTTAAGAATCTCAAGCTCATAAAGCCAAAAGCCCATAATAACGAAACTCCAGAAGCGCGAAATGCAAAATCTCGAAGTATGGAGATGTTGAATTAGTGCTTCTGGTGTTGCCCTGTGGTAATGGATCGCTGGAGATTCAGGTAAGTGTTTATGTTCTAATGGTTTTGGTTAGGGGCTCTAGTGTGTGTCAGTGTGTTTTGTTACTATGATGTGTGTGTGTGAGGGGAATGTAGCTTGTATGGTGGTGTTTTCATGTGTTTGCCTGTGTAGTGCGACCTTGTAGTTGGGGGCTGTAGGGGGACTTGCCTCCCTGCTTGTATGTAGTGTAGGTTTGTGTGTGGGGAGAAAGGTACATGCATGTGTATGTGTGTGGTGTATGGTTAGTATAGAAGTTGTAATTTTGAATTTCGCGCTTCTGGGGTTTCGGTATTATGGGCTTTTGGCTCTATGATTTCGAGATTCTGAAATTCTAAATTCAAGAAACAATTCTGGAGCAAAAAATACTCTTGTAGAGAACTGTTCATGTCAGTGTTTGCAATTCATGAATATGGACTTTATCCAAGGGTAGTACCTATAGGATCAGCATTATATTAACTGAATGAACCTCAACCCCGTACCTGCAACTGAATAATATTTATTTATTTACCCATATAGCATTTTGTCCTCTAATGTGAGTTTTAACATTATTGTTTGTAGCTATATTACTCACTGACAAATATTTCTACAAATGTTTTACTACAATTGTGCAAAAAATCCAATGTTGTGTTTTTCTGTTTCATAAGAGGCAGTCATAAGACTTCAGTGTGTATTTCTTCATCTTGAAGATTTTCTCCTCAGCTTTCCACTGAAAAGGGGCACTGCCCAATTAGACTAAACAGACAAACAAATAAATGTGTGGCATTAATGCAGTAGACTAAAGTCTTGATCTGTTAATGTGCTGTTTCCTGAGCCCAGGGTACAGGGTTTGAGTCCTTCTCCCTTCATTTACCACCCGTGTCTCTCTGAGCAAGTCACTTAACCAAGCAGTGGTCCCAGGTTGCCCCTGCAAAAGACAATTATGTCTGACAGGCTTAACTGATCAGCAAATAGATAAAAATAATAATTAATTATTTAATTAGCTTTAGTACAAAACAATATCAGTAGCTCTTCAGGTCTGCTACATGTCAGATAGTGGAGCAAGTATTCATAGAAAAAAACAGTAACCCTACAGGCCTTCTCCACATCACATAGTGATGTAATGGTACTGATAAAAATGACATCATTAACCCTATAGTTATATTCCCTTTAATACCCTAATATAATGCTACTGGTATAAAACAACCTTACAGGCCTCCTCCATGTCTTACAGTAGCAGAAGCATAGCTGGTGCAGGGCGACTGAGGCCTCCAGGTGCAAGATGTTTGGGGGTGTGATCAGTTGACACCAATCAGGTACAGATGTACCAGCATTTAGAAATGAATGGTGATACTGCATTTGCGGTCAGGGCTGAACTGCTTCATCACTTTGTGTGTGGTATTTAGCTATAGTGAGCCACTTGTTACATTTGTAGCAAGCGGTTTGCTACTGTTTTCAAAGAAGGAGAATAGCTTCAATAAAGAAAGAAAGTTGAGGGGGTGCCAGATCAGGGAATTGGGGAACTGTACAGGGCTCCACAATACCTAATTATGGTTCTGCATAGTAATATAATAGTACAAAAATAAAACAATATCAGTAACATTGTAATTCTGTAACTCTGTCACACACTGATATAATGGTAGTGGTATTAATCAGCAACAATAACCCAGTAGCCCTGTGGCATAGTGATACAATCATGCTGTTACAATGTTACACTGTTACAACTCCACACCATTAAATCTAAACACCTTATCTTTGCCCCAGTCACATAATGATACTGGTACAAAACAACAGCAGGAACTCTACAAGCTGGCTCCATGTTTTATTTATTTATTAATGGTTGTTAACTGGAATAGTGTACTGATTAAAAGGAAGCCATTTCAGCCACAACTCAGGAGTTGCACGGCACTTACATACAAAAGATAAAACTACAGCTACAATTTCACACAGTAAATGGTACACATAGATTTAGATAGATTCACACTAATGCACAAGAGAGAAAACAATACTGGCACAGATTTAATCTGAGGGGTTATTTGCTTGCATTTATGTCAACTATGGCAGAGGGAAGGGGAAGAGGTAATGAGGGTATAGATGTAAGTGTGAATTAGTGGACAGCTACAGCGAAGCTGGCAAATGATTAAGGAAGACTATGTAACCACATGAGCTTTATACCAGTGACAGGCAGCTCTCTTACGGAGGCCTTATTGAGATGATAGTTAGATTATACCAAACTTCATTGTATGTCTGAGGGGTATGAATGTCTATTTAGAATATGTCCAGTGTTTGGAGCCCAAAACGTAGGAGGCATGGTCGACACTGTTGAGAATGGAAGTAGAGCCGCTTAGGACTATTTAATTAGCAATGAAGTAAAGTTGGTATGGGGTACTTTTAACAGTCAGTCTGTGGCTAAGAGGTAGGGTTGGGTCACTGGAAAGGGTTTTGTATATTAGAATGACAAAGAGTAGATCTGAATTTCCTGTATAGGTAGCCATTTTGCTTATATTACAGTGCTTCAGCAGTGTTTCATTTGAGGTGACAGAAGGATGAAATGGCAAATGTGTTTGGTTGATGCTTTTTTTAGAGGTATAGACAAACAATGGTAGACTATATTCTACTTAAGGGTTGTAGAATTTTTGGTACAGTGACAAAACACCAATAACCTGTAGTTCTGAGCTGTGTAACAGCAATATAATGGAACTGAGACAAAACATTAGTAACGTTGTAATTTGGTCTTCTATAACAAAGTGATGTAACGGTGGTAGTCCAACACATTCTCAGTAACCGTACAGGCCTGCCCCATGTCACACAACAATATAATAGAGCATTTACAAAACAACATTACTAACCCTATAGGCCTGCCCTATAACAGTACTGAGGCAAAACAGTATCAATAATCCTACAGGCTTTCTCCGTGTCACATATTGATGTGATGCGACTGAGAAAAAAACAGCATCAGTAACCCTACATGTTTGCCCTTTGTCACATAGCTATATAAGAGCATTGCAACAAAACAACGTCAACAACTCTACCGGGCTGCCCCATGTCATACAACGATATAATAGTACAGATACAAAAGAACATTACTAACCATATAGGCCTGCCCCATGTCACATGATGATAACAATGGTACTGGTACAAAAACAACTCCACTGTATAACACAGTACAGTAAGGATACTGGTACAAAAATTATGTCAGTAAGGGATTGGGGGTGGTGTAATAGTTAAGGTGTTTACCTTACAGATACAAGGTACAGGGTTTGAGGCTCACTTTGGAAGGGAAATTGGCTAGTTTTAAAACATCACTCAGGGGGAGCTAGCCTAGTATTACCTATGAACCTACACATATGAGTCCCTGTAAGACAGTGATAATGAGTGGTGCAAAAATAAGTATGACTCCTGTAAAATAGTGATACAATGTTACCAGTACAAAAACAACACCAGTAAGCATGTAGGTCTGTCCCCTGTGACACTGTGATGGAGTAGTGGTCATAGAAAACTTTATTGTTAACCTTGTAGGTCTATTTCCTATAACATGATGATTTAATGATTTTGGTAAAAAAAAAAAAAAAACCTTCAGGTCTGTCCACTGTAATAAAGTGATACAATCGTAGTGGTACAAAATCAGTATCAGGATCTTTGTTCACATGTTCCTGTAAGATTGTAATACAATGGTACAAGAACATAAACAACATCTGTAGCCCGGTGCGTATGTGCCCTACAACAAAATGATACTTCAGTGTTAGTAGAAAACCATGTCTGGTGTGAGCTCCCCTAAAACAGCAACCCCAGAGTTAGGGCTGTGAACTTGTGAAGCTGTTGCCACGGAAGAGAATCAGCAACGTCATTCCATAGATCCATCATGTAAAAAGCAGTGAAAGAGATGCTGAAGTGTAGTGCATGCAAAACAAGGTTCATAATTACCCTGTCAACACTGGCTGCCCTAGTGTACTTCGTTTTCAAAGCAGCCGCTGCTGCGTGATTGTCTGAATGGAAACTAATCCTGTGTTTTTTGAACTCTGTCCTCCATATGATTAGCAATGCCCAAATAGGTATAGCTCCAATAATGTGATGTCTCTCCCCACCTCCTCCACCCAAGTAGTTGGCCAGGGCAGCGCACGCCATATCCCAGCAAAATATCCTCTCATCCCTGTTAACCCTGCTACATTTATTTACTTATTTTATTTTACATTTGTTGACCGGGATAGTCCAACTGGATACATGTCCATTTTCAGTGGAGGCCCAGGGAGAAACGCTCCAAGGTCAGCCATTTAGATAAAAAAAAAAAATAATAAAGTAATTACACTAGTAATAACATCCAAGTGCAGTTAGAGTTTCATTTTGCTGGGCAAATCTTCCTACCTGTATGTGATGCCATTGAAACTCTTTAAAAAATGTTAATTTTAACTGGACCTCTAGGTCAGCTCTCAACTCTTTTGTGAGCTTGACACAGTGGTATTTTTGTTTACCTTCCTGGAGCAGCCTAGCCAAAGATCTGATAAACACTTGGCCATGAGCAACTGTACATCAAGCAAATGTCATCAAACCTAGGAGCTGCATCATTTCCCCATCATTGCTTTTTTTTCCTTTTCCCTCACCCCCTCAAGCATGTCCTTCATCCAGTATAATTTGTCTTTTAAAAGCAAACATTATGGGTTTTGGTATCAATCTGCAAACTTAAAAAGGTTATGGCCTTTGCTAGCCCGTTCTCCTTGTCAAGACCAATGGTACCTCAGTGTCTTGCATAAATCCTTTAATTTTTTCCCACCTTGGCACACCTTTTCTAGTTGGCCCATGATTAAAAAAAATCATCCATGAATCAACAGCCTCAGACTGTACTTCTTGGGTCTGCTAGATTCAGTGAATTGCAGCACTTATTTTTTCAAAAGTGGCAAAAGCCACTACATGAATTGGTATCGCTTTGTCAGAATAGTACTTGTTCCCTATCCTCATCCCCATCAAGATCCAGTCCTTCAGACTAACAAGCAAAAAGTAGTTTCAATATCCAGCTTGGCCATCCCTGTGAATTCTTTGGTCCTCAGTATTGATTTCTCATCATTAAAGGATGCATATCTTACATCGGTCTCTTCCTTGTCTATTGACTGACTCACCATGAGAACCAGCCCAAGTGGTGAGATCTTGTATCTTTATTTATTTTTTATTTTTTTATTTCTATTTACATTTGTTTACTGGGAAATTCCGACTAGACGCAGGTCCTTTTTCAGCGGATGCCCGGGGAGAAAAGCTCCACATCATGTACATGATAAATAGAGATACAAAGTTGCAGCAACAGTAAACAACATTACAGGTTGTTGGCTTTAATACAATAACAAGATATTGATTATCAACAGTATATACAGTAAATGTTGCAAGTTAAGATAGTTTCCTGTCATTTATAATATCAGTAACAAAGTTGTCAGACAAGATTTTAAAGTATGTAAAGACAACTAGCTAATTCTGACTGTGGTTAGTAGTGGCGGTAGTATAGCTGGGTTAAGAGTCTAGGTGGGGGGGTAAGGGTGGGGGTGTTAGTTTGGATTAGAACAAGGACAAAGCCAGTGCAAATTTAAGTGGAATGTGAGTGCAGTCTTGAAAAAGTCTGCTGGAAGGTAGAGTAGTTATAGAGGGTGGAAGATTGTTCCAAAGTTTAGATATGGTACATGAAAATATGGCTTCTCCTGCTGAGTTTTTGGGTTTGATAACAGTGACTTGATTTTTTGTTGCTTGATCTTAGGGGCCTAGTGGAGTGATAGGGTTGGAGAAGGGTTTGAAGGGAAGGGATGTTATCGGGGTGGTTAATAAGTTTATGAGCTAGCGTGAGTTGATTAAAGTGAAGGAGTTGTGGAAGTTCTAGCCAGTTTAGTTCTTTTAGGGAGATACAGTGATGGCTACGGTAGGAGGTTCCAGTGGCAAATTTAGCAATTTTGTTGTAACAAGCATCCAGCTTGTGTAAGTCTGTCTGTCTAAGATTGGTAAGTACGGGGGATGCATAGAGTAGGGTGGAGATTAGCTGGGAATTGGCTATGGAGATTCTAGCCACCTTGGTTAGGAATTGGCAGCTTTGATATAATGCACCAAGTTTCTTGTGAACTTTTTTTTATTGTGAGAGATATGTGGGTGTCAAATCTAAGTTTGTTATCTATTTCCACACCGAGTTATTTTGTGTGTTCTGATGGAGAGATTATGGTATTGTCTTTGGTGAGAATGCTGAAGTGGGGGGTGTTTTGGGTGGCTTTGGAAGGTTGGAACAGAAGTTTTGTCTTACTTGGGTTGAGTAGGAGCTGAGCATTGGATAGCCAGATTTCTACAGAAGAGAATGATTCCTGTGTGATTTGTTGCAGTTCTGGTAGAGTATGGGCAGAGCAGATGAGAGTAGAGTCATCTGCGTACTGTATAAGAGATGCTTGTGTGGTGGCAGCATGTAGGTTGCTAGTGAAAAGTGAGAATAGCAGAGGGCCAAGGATAGACCCTTGGGGAACTCCGAGAGTAACTGGGAGGTGAGGTGATAGGTTATCGTCCCAGATTACTGATTGCTGGAATCCATGTAGATAGCTGTGGAACCAGTTGCAGGCTGATTGTGAGAAGGAGAGGTTGGGGAGTGTAGAGAGTAGTAGCTCATGCGATACCATGTCAAAGGCCTTTGAGAGATCTAGAAATATGGCAGTAGAGAAGAGGCCATTGTTTTTGTGATGAAGTATAGTGTTGGTGAAGGAGAGCAGAGGGGAGGTAGTGTTGTGATATGGCCTGAAACCATGTTGGGTTTTGGAGAGGAGATTACTAGCTAGGAGATAATTGGAGACCTCTGTGTTGATACATTTTTCTGCCAAATGATGGTGTAATAAATGGGATGATTAGTCATCCCAAATAGATCTCTTTATGCATTATATGTTGTAGTAAACTGTACAACCCTTTACTGAAGACAGGTTATTCCAAGATGTGTTTGAAGGTTTCAGATGTGCTTTGATTGTAAAACCATAGCTAAAGCCCTCTACAAATTGTCTGACTACCTCTCTGTCCAGATAATCATCCAGCATCAGCTGACAGACATCAATTCTGATTTAGGAAAGCCCCCCCCCTTGTCTGTTTGTCAGGAGAGATGGTCCTTTCAGTCTCTTATTCCTCTGCTGAGCCCACTCCTGGAGGATCTGCATCCTCTCCCCTGAAGGAAGGTCTAAATCTGGCTTACTTCCCCCAAATCAGGTAACAGCTTCCTGCCACACCCCACAATGGAGACGGGCTCCACCACAGTGTGTGCACTGGTGCAAGAACTAGCAGAAATCCCAGTGTTACTTATGTGTGGTGAAGATGAAACAGTTCCTGATAACTTGCCTTCTTTCCTGTGGTAGGGGATGCAACTTATCCATGGTACGTGTCAACATGCTTAATCTCCCACCTGAGCATCTTGTTTAGTGTCTTTAGCTTAAGGAATTTCTGCTTATACCCAGGACTGCAAGCCTAGAAGCTATGTGCCTAAGGACATGCCTCTTCTAAGCTTCTGGGAGAATCTCAGAGTCATAAAATAGGCTATCATTGGTAGCTATTGTTGTGGGTCTTCCTCTAACATTAATATTATAAAATACATGAAACCTATGACCAAATTATTCTAATTTCTTGGTCTGTCTTTTGGGAACCTGCTTTAAGTTAGGACTTTAAGCACAACCACAAACCCTTGTTTTCCTGTGCCTCAGCATCTAAAGTCCATTATACTCCTGTAGCATCAATTAAATCAAATACTTCAACATAGCTGCCTCGCCATTTCTTTCATTAATGAGAAGTGAGATGAATGCTGTCAAGTGTGCACATTCCCTAGTTATACCCTACTGATGTACCTCAGCTGTTTCAACCCCCTTCTACCTTGGATTCACCTACTACCTCTGTATTAGAACATCCCGTAAAGGCCCAAAATGGGAACAGTGGGTATCCTGTACCATGCATGTCTGTCTCCAGAATTTCCCACACCCAAGGATTTGTGTCCTTTTGCTCACATCCAGTTCCAGGCATGTATGTTACCAACAGCTCTTAAAGGGCGGTCCATCCTTCTCCAGGACATGTGGACAGTATGCCTCTAATGTAATCCCTTTAGTCTGATCGATGACCCTGGGGTGCTTCTCTCTAACATTCAGCAAGTTACTCTAGCTGATTACCTGCCCACTCGTTTTGCAGCTACAAGTATGGAAAGTCATCTACCATCATGGGGCTACTAGCATCACCACCACAGCATCCTTGCTTATTCCTACCTATTTAACTGCTATTGCATCTCTTTTTCCAGAGGTGCTTGTTCTTTATAGCATTTTTTGCCCACTACTGCACACATGGTCCTTTCCTAGAGCCATCCACTTCCCTGCACATCTCATCCAACAAGGTACTGGCTTGCCTTAGCAATACATTCAGTGTCTTGTGGTACTATCCTGTTTGAGACATTCAACAAAGCAAAATAGAAGATCCTTTATAATCTACTGCTAACAGTTCTAATCTAACTTTGCCCAATTCTCTCTTTTTTTGGGTGGGGGTAGGAAGAGGTACTCCTTCATTAGCTGTTACACCCTTTCATCTACATGGTACCCTTTTTTCCAAAACCTTACCCAATTTAGCCTTATCACCACTTATCCCTTACAAAGTCCATCATACGCTGATAATGAAGGATCTTCAGCATGCTATCACAAGAGTCATTCTGACTCTCTATACCAATATGACAAAAGAAGTACAGGTGAAACATACTGTAACCCTGCAATAGATGTAGTCTACCAGTGGTGCTTTGACCCATTCTCTTTGCCACATTTTTTTAATAAGCTTACTTAACCTTGCTTTCAAAAGCCCTCCAATACTCATGGATTTTTATTTCTAATGAATAAGCTTTTTTATTGCTTATAAAATGCCACTTCTTTGTGTTTGCTTTTTTAATATATATATATATATATATATATATATATATATATATATATATATATATATATATATATACATACATATATATATATATATATATATATATATATATATATATATAGCCATTTCATAACTATACTTAACAAACAACAAATGCCCGCACCAGCTGTCCAGTATGGCACTCTTCACACCTGGGGGAAGTTAAACCAGCTACGAGCATTACATGCAATTCGCAGGCATGGCCTTAACATGTTGAGCCACTTGTACAATACTGTTTTATCTGATTGGAAACTCTGTGTTGGGAAATTCTCCACCTAACTTCCACTCCATTTGAGTTTCCATCCTTTAACCATCCCAGTCATGTGTCTATATGTTTACTCAGTAATGCTATTAATATTGTCTCCTGACATCATAAGCAGCATGATGTTCCCACTACCAACAATCCATGTCACCCCCCCCTTGTGGTTCAACCTTTTGCTCTACCGCAAGTGGTGGTCCAGTCACAGGTCAGCTATAACCCTCTGCATCCTTATCAGATGACTCACATGCCTTTCTATAAAGAGAATGTGATGTGGTGATCCCACCACTGCCAACCAAATGTGGCGACCCACTACTGCCAACCAGTAATCAAGGAGAAACAATCCTCACCATTAATAACAGTGGGGGATGTTCCCTGGGAGGATGACAAGTACACGCACACACATACACACACACACACACACACACACACACACACACACACACACACACACACGCACACACACACACGTTTGAAAGGCTGGCATTTACAGCTATACCCCCTTCTGCCCAAACTATAAGATAGTTACTACTGCCACCAGAACCCTTTAACAGCTACTTTAACGAGATGTCAGTCAAACAAAATTTAGGCCAATTGGGTGTCAGTCAAATGGGTGTCAGTCAATTGAGTTTTAGGTCAAGTGAAGTAGATCCAGATACATATATATATATATATATATATACACATATACATGTTTATATATATATATATATATATATATATATATATACACACACACACACACACACACACACACACACACACACACACACACACACACGCACACACATATATAGTAGATATGCACACACATCTCTGTGTGTGTGTGTGTGTGTGTGTGTGTGTGTGTGTGTGTGTGTGTGTGTGTGTGTGTGTGTGTGTGTGTGTGTGTGTGTATAAGGATGATGATGCAGTTTACTGACCTCTCATACTTGTAATTTAACTTTGGGTGTCTTTCCACATTCCTTCTCATTCCATGCAACTAAGGCAACTTTATTGTTTCTACTTAAGAAAAATAGTTACAAGTCAAACTCACATCCAAATTACTTATAGCTGCACTAAACCTAGCTTCACTCTGTCTCTCAGATAACCTAACAAAACTTTGCCCTTACATTAAAAAAAAACAAATCTGTCAATCTCTTAGTGCAAGAAATCTGGACAATGCCAAAAATAATCGGGGACAAAGACCCAAAAATAGGAGTAGAATTTAAATATTGCCCTATATACTTATAAAGTTGTTAGAATGACTGTTACTTTAGCATGTATTTTCTGAAAGATATGAGGTCTATAAGTCAAATGTATGTCATTTACTAACTTAGATCATCAATGATTTGCCAGAAAACCACAAATTTTATGAGGAACAGTTCAATAATATGAAGCAAAAATCTGGACATTCTACAAAAGTCTGTGCATTTGATAGTAATATAGAGCAGATAAGGTAGACTGGTAAGAATAACTATGCATAAATGAAGGGGTGGGATTATACATCACAGTGTATCTCAATGTGCATGTTAGCCTGTACACCAGATAGTACAAATGAGTGCTCCTGCCATGACTGCTTAAACACGTGCACACACACACACACACACACACACACACACACACACACACACACACACACACTCACGCTCACGCTCACGCTCACGCACACGCACACGCACACACACACATACACACACACACACACACACACACACACCATACCTCTCAACTGTATAGATTTTTGCAGAATGTCCAGAATTTTGCCTCATATTTTCGGTCAGTTTTTTCATAAAATTGTGGTTTTCTGGCAAATTAGTGGCAAATCATTAAAGATTGAAGTTAGAAAATAATGACAGACAATTGAGTTTCAGACTTCATACCCTTCAGAAATTTCACGCTTATGTAAAACCTGTTATTTTACCAGCTTTCTAAGTTTGTAAGAGTGATATTTAAAAATTGTCCCTATTTTTAGACCTTTGTCCCAATTTTATTTATGGCTTTGTCCAGATTTCTTGCTCTAAGAGGTTGAGAGGTATGACACACACACAAATTAAGCTGTAAAACTGTAAAACAATTATGTGCCAAAATATCAGTCTGACAGAAAATAATGGCATATCTAGTACTTTCGGCATGGTTTTATTTCATGTGGGCAACAGAAGAGAAACAGAGATGTCTGAATAATGAAGAGTTATTACAGGTCTGCTGCATGGTTCAGTACTGAGTCCTGTCTTCTCTAAAATGATAACATTAAGGAAGGATTGTAAATGCAGGCATGCCTCTTTTTGGAAAACATAAACAATCCAAAGTGCAAAATGACAAAGGGCACAGTAGGTTTGTAGGAGTGGTCAAAAATGATGTCATCTTAAAGGTAATGTAATAAAGTGTAAAGTAATGCCTTTCAGGAATCAGAAACCTAAGTAATTATGTCGAGGAAAGCATACTGACAATAATAAACAGGAAAACATATAAATATAGTGATTATAGGTTACTTTTAAAACAGGCATATACATTAGTGATGAAAGCAAGACATCACGTTTGGTAACTTTTTAAAAGTAGAGGCAGAAAAAATACAGAGAGCTACGTGTCTTAGTTTAACAACAGCTGAAAGGAAAGTCACCAAGGGAAGGCTGTTACCTTTACTTGAGAATAACATCCTCCAAGATATCGAACCAACATGAGTTTATAGCTAGGAGGAGTTTAGTCAAACTTGATCCGGTTTTAAAACTGGACTGAATCAGAATTATTTAACATTATCAAATAGTGTAGCTAGCACTAGAACAATTATTTATTGACATTTGATTACCAAGAAAGTCCAAATGGGTAGGAGACTACTTTCAGGTAGGGTTGCCACCTTTTCAAATGCCCAAAGTGGGACATTTTTGGTACAAACATCAGATTTTGCAGGCCGAAACATACCCACAGCCAGTACAAAGGACAGACCCTCACTATTTCGCCTAAATAAAAGCTTATTCTTGTAGCATTTTAGTTGCTTATTCTGTTTCTTATAATATTTAGGTGTTTCAGATACAGAATAACTGTTTTATGCAACTATTACATAAAATATAGGAAATAATTTTGTCCTAAAATCTCAGGACATCTGCCATTTTTACAATGTTTTTGCAGGACACAACTGCCCAAAGAGGGACTGTCCCTCACAAAGTGGGACAGGTGGTAACACTACTTTCAGGGGAAGCCCAGGGAGACAAGCTCCAAAGTACAATTAATTTTACAGTCTTTAAAATAATACAAAAACAGCTACAGTTTAAATAATTAGACCAGATTAGAACACCAATTAAAAATCAAGGTAAAAGTAAATGTAAACTGGTAGCCCTCATGTTTTACCAAACCTAGATTAAAATTTAACAGACAGTTAAGTACTTCAATTGCCAGATTTCCATTCAAAGTAGGCATTCCAGCAGTAAACAGCACTTGAACACTTTTTTTATATAAATGTTCAAATGGATTTTATTGTGGATAAATATTTTGAGCAATGGACTTCCATCGATCCATAACCCCTTTTTCTCATTTTGCACATGGGGTCAGTGTGTCACTTCAGCAGTGACAATTATCTAGAGCCAGTCTTTGCACCACCAAGTTGCTATCCCTGCCACGGAAATTCTTCCACACTGCACACTTGCATGCAGACTTACACTTATGGCTAATTTAGAGTGTTCAATCCACCTATTGCATGTCTTTGGAATGTGGGAGGAAACTGGAACACCCAGAGGAAACACACAAACACAGGGAGGACATGCAGACTCCACACAGAAGGCACTCCAGCCAAAAATCTAACTGGGGAACCTCTTGCTGTTCATAGGTTCATAGGTTCATAGGTTCATACTAGGCTATCTGCCCTAGGGCATTTATAAGCCTAGCCAGAGTATGTTTGGCTTTCGCCACCCATTTTAAATTAATTTTGCTATGCAATTTTTCGAGGTTAGTATACTGTGCCTCTGTCTAACAGTGACACAGAAGTGATACCCGGGGTAAACCTACGATCTCCCATCCACTCATCAAGATTCCTCTTGAAGAGAGTCAATGAGGGACTCTGCCTAACCTGGACTGGGATTTTATTCCAGAGTGAAAGGAGCCTCTGGGTTATGAATATGTCCCTCCAGCATGTCCTATTTATTTCAGTGCTGAGGTTTAAGTCTCTCGAGCGTGTAGCTCGATGGGATTTGGATTTTTTGAGGTGCAGCATGTCCCTTAATTCCGGGTTGGACATTGCCTTATACGTCAGGCACAGGTCACCTCTGAGCAGGCGGTATGCCACTGAGTAGAGCTGGAGTTTCTTTAACCGGGCAGCATATGGCATCTGTTTGAGCCCTTTGATCCTCTTGGTGAGGTACTTTTGGGGTCTTTCCAGTTGCTGCAGGTGTTTGGTAAGGTACATCCCAAAAGGGGCATTGTACTCAATTATGGGCCTGATGAGGGATGAGTAAAGAGGCACGATGACCTCCCCTAATCTAGATGTGAATCCCTTCATGATTAGGTGGGCTATATAAAATGGTTTTCTAACCACTTTGGCCACGTGGTTGTCAAATGAGAGATTGCTATCAACTTGGGTCCCCAGGTCACTAATTACTTCTTCTGTACTTAATGGATTACCACCTATATGGTAATTTTTGGGCACTTTGTTTTTGCCAAAGGGGATGACTATACACTTTTTGGCATTTAGCTTGAGGCCATGGCTCTGGCACCAGTTGTCTGCTTCTATGAGGCCCTTTTGGAGGATGCTTGTGTTGGCTGGAGAGTCGATTATGGCGCCCAGTTTGCAGTCATCTGCAAACTTGGTCAGCCACAGTCCTTCTGTGTTGGCCTGTACCTCCGAGAAATATATACCAAACAAGAGAGGTCCCAGGACTGAGCCTTGTGGGACGCCACTTGTAACTGGTTTGGAGTCTGACATGGCTCCAGCAATTCTAACCATGTGGGTTCTGTCCTTGAGCCAGTTTGCAACCCATCTAGTGACATAGGGGTTTATATTTAAGCTGGTGAGCTTATCTATAATGCCCGAGTGGGGTATTGTATCGAAGGCTTTTGCGAGGTCCAGATAGGCTGTGTGGACCACCTTCCCTTCGTCAATGGCCTTGGTAACTGTTTCAAAGAAGTCAACCAGGTTTAAGAGGCAGGATCTGCCCTTAACAAAGCCAAACTGGGTAGGATCCAGTGTCTGTAGGTCCCCAATATCTTTATTTATGAGGTCCATGATGATCCTTTCCATAGCTTTGCAGACCAAGCTACTCAGGCTTATGGCACCACCTTTGTGGAGAGGGACCACTGTTGCTGTCACGCCACTCTTTGGGTATATATCCTGTAGTAAGGCTGAGATTGAACAGTAGTTTTATGTTTGGGTTTAGCTCTTCTTGGAGTTCATGTAGGACACAGCCTGGGACACCGTCTGGTCCCATTGATGCTGTGTTTTTGCTTTGGAGAGGGCGGCTCCCACCTGAGCATCTGAGATGTCAGGGGCAGCACTCTGCTGGGATAGATATTTGCCCTTTTGGTGGGGAGGGGAGAAGTTTGCGCTGAACCTGTCAGCTAGGATGTTGGCAATGTCTGTGGGATCAGTGTATTTTTGTCATTTTGGACTAATTCTGAGCATATCTGGGAATTCCCACCCAGGTTCCTAACATAACTAAAGAAAGCCTTGTGATTATCCTTAGTGTCCTGTGCAATTTTTCTCTCGAAGCTGGCCTTTGACGATTTTATGAGTGCCCTTAGTTTTTTGCTAATACTGATCAGAGATGCCTTCCCTTTTTGGGATTTTGCTCTATCATGTAGTAGCTTCCTCCTTCTATTGTACAGTTTGTTTATGGCTGGGGTCCACCAGACAGGACGTCTGCCTTTGGAGGATTGGGTCTTGGTTTTATTTGGGATTGCATGATCCATGCATTCCTGAAGGTGTTCATAGAATGCATTTATAAAGGATTCTGCGGTCTGGGCCATATTTTCCACAGGCCCAGGGGCTTTGAAGGATTCCATCTCGGGTTTGAGGAGTGTGAAATTTGCTTTGGAGAAGTTTTTCACTGTGGTTTTCTGGGCAGGGGGTGGGGTCGGGATGTGAATATCCAGTGAGATCAGTTTATGGTCTGATCTTACCAGTGAGGGATACACTTCTGGTCTGGAGCATAGAGTCCCCATGTTGGTGATGATCAGGTCCAGTATGTTTTCCCCTCTTGTGGGAGTGGTAACAAGTTGTTCCATAGCATTTGAGTTTATGAATTCTAGGAACCTTTGGGCAAGGGTGTTGGAGCTAGAGTAATGCTCCCAATCTATGTTTGGGTAGTTGAAGTCGCCCAATATAATGGTGTTCGGAGAGACCTTCATATTTTCCAGTGTTCTCAGGAAGGCTGAGTGGGGTTCCTGGGTTTGGGAGGGTGGTCTGTAGCAGGCTATAAACTGGAAGGCAGTTTTACCCACTGTTAGTTGCACATGGATAGTCTCTGATGCTTCGTGCTTTGCCACCAACCTGGAGGTGTGGGTATCTTTGATGAATATCGATACTCCCCCTCCTTTTGTGGTTTGGTCCAAGTTTTGGGGACGAAAAGCATGGCATGAGGTATAACCTGGTAGTGCTGGGGTGCTCTCGGGAGTCCTGAACCAGATTTCTGTTACTGCACAGATATCGATGTTCTCCATATTAAGGAAAGTTTCGAGTGCGTGCATCTTGAGGTTTAGACTTCTAGCGTTGAGTAGCATTACTCTTAGTTTCTTATCCCTTGTGATACCTATGGAGGTGGGTTTGTCTTTTGAGCCTTGCCTAAAAAAGGCACTATGGGGGTAGCAAGAGCCTTTGCCAATATCCGAAAGCCCAGGGGTGACAGGTGCAAGCCGTCCCTAGCAAAGCATCATGGCTTGTCGTGCATATCATCCCAAGCTGACAGGCATTGGATCCACTTTGAATGACACCAATACTTAAGCCAATTGTTGAAATTGATCATCTTGTCTTCATATTGTGGCATCATTCTTGGTGAGGGTAAGATGCTACTCAAGGTCAGGGTCATACCAGCCTGGGCTACATGCTCAGAGAGCTCCTCTATGTCTCTTTTCATGTAGTCCAGGGAGGTACATCTCAGGTCATTCACACCAGCATGGACAATGACTGAGTCATATTTGTACTTGCCTTGGAGTGACCTGAGTGCTTGTGTTATGTGGCGGATCCTAGCACCAGACAGGCTGCTCACCGTGACCTTCTCCTTGTTCAGCCTGGAGAGCGGGACGTCAGTGTGCCTGACGATAGAGTCACCTATTACAAGTGTATCAGGTGTGTTGTTTAGCCTTAAGGGCTGTGACTGTTCAGCACACTGGCTTTGTGAGATATGTGTTGCACGTGTTTTGTTTTGGGGTAGCGGTTGCTTGTGTGTCTGCTTTGGAGGTCTCTGCTGCTTAGGCAGATCTTTATTTAGAGCCTCTGAGTATGTTTTTGTGTGATTATGTGTTTGGTTTGCTGTCGTGGTAGGTCTATGTGAGACTGGAATTGTAGTGAGTGTGGTTTCCTTCTCCTCCTGACTGGTTATGCCAGTACTGAGTTGAGAGAGCTTAGCCTCCAGTTTGGCTATATGGTTGCATCTCTCACATGTGTTGGAATTTGTTGGGAGGAGGAGAGGGTTGTCTGTGTACATGAGGTGACAAGACTATCCACTGCTCCACTGTGCAATCCCAATGGACTTCATTAGCTCAGAAAGTTGTAAAAACATATTTTACTTATATTCTTCTATAAAGAATAGGACTGTTGTGTTTGCACCCTACTTATTTCATGTTGTAAAGGATGCAATAGTTAAATTATACAATACACACACATTTTGTCTCATTGCTAAATGAAACATTCTGTAGCTGTGGAATGAAGTTTTAAATCTTTCCAAAACACGCAAGTGCTGTTATCTCTATATCAGTAAAATTTGCAACATGTCTCACTTTAACCATTTTGCATAGTAGCTCTTTATTTACCTGCAACTTACCTAGTACAAAGCAGCCTTATGAGAACATTTGTTCATCAAGATATCTCTTTTGTCTGAAGCCACGTTTACTTTTTTGTGAAAATCATTCACCTGACCTATTTTGTGTAAGGTTTCTTTTTTTCTCGGATTGCTTGGGGTTTATGGACTGTTGACATCTGAATTTATCATCTTTGTTTTCTGTCATACACTATTGTCTGGAATTGACATTGGCAGTTTTCTTTACCAAACCTCACCAATACCTCTCCTGTCACAGTGATGTGCCCCCAGTAAGAAACCACTGATTCACTGACACTGTTAAAAAAAGACAAGACACCGTTATTTTATTCATAAGACATCAGGACTATAGAATCTACATACTATTAGCAGCAATGCAGGCATTATGATGTTATAGAGGATTCAAAATGCAAACAGGAAAATTGAGTAATTTATATTCTAATCTAAAAACACAACCTACTAATAATCTGGTTCTACAACACATGCAATGACATAATCCTTCTGATGGTGAAAGTGATCAAATGCCTATTGCTATCAGTTCACATCCATATTGTAGTGTTATAATGAAATGTAACATATTATATGGACCTTGTCATGCCCCCCCCCCTCTCTTAGTAGGCAGATGGAATCCATAATTTTTGCCATGAGTGAATTCTTCTTACATTTCCTTTCCACATATTTCTTTTACTAAGAAGATAGAATGCTAGACAACACATACTTCTTTTCCAGCATATACCTGACCCCCTCATTAGCACAGAGCTTCATTCTTTTACAAGTCCATGGTCTTTGACCTTCTCAGTAGAAATTGTTTTGTATAATACATTCAGTTATTTCCCAATTATTCTAACAGTAATACGTTTTTTATAAAATTCATATAAAAGCATATCTATCTAAATATAACAATATCATACAAAATAATAAATATTCATCAGTTATTGAACAGATTATAGATTCATGAATGGACTGCTAGAATGGGGAGTGAGCAGGAATCTGCAGAGGCATTCAAGAAGATATGGCACATGTTGAAAAAGGGTAACAGTAAAGTAGAGATGGAGAGAGAATATTTTAAAGTCAATGGGCAAAATTGGATAGGCTTACTGTTTCCTTGTGACATATAGCAAAAGCAGTGGAATGCATTGCAAATTGTTATGCCACTGTTACATCTACTAAGAACAAGATAAGGGGAAATAAGTGTCATTGTAGAAGTCTTGCATAAGGACAATGGATAGAGACAGTCCAAATGAGGGTAACTCAAGCAGTGCAAGGTCTGCATATGAATCCATACAAAAAGATCCTAGAGGAACGTAGAGAGAGGAGTGTGTTACCTATGACATGAATGTGTTAAGAGCCTTTAAGGAATCAGTGATGTTCAGACTGGGCGCATAGCCGGCTTTAGGCATAGGCTAACCAAGTAGCCGCTAGGGCGCCTCTCTAGGGGGTGCTTCTCCAGTAATCTGGATGATGTAGGTAGACCAAAATGGGGGCACAGGGTGGTGTTGGGGGCTGTGGAGTCCTTTTGCCTAGGGCACCAGTTGACCAAAGGCCAGTCTTAACTGGGCTATACCTCCCAGAAAAGGTTCTACGGAAAAAAAAAAAAAAGCAAATCAACAAGATTAGTGACGGAAGACTGGATGAGGCTAGCCAGCAGTAATTTAAGTAAACATTTCTCTCTCTCTCTCTCTCTCTCTTTATTGTTCTGTATTTTTGGAGTAGTTCATAGCAGCAAATCTTCAAAAAAAAGTTGAATAAGTCAGAAATGCACGGAACAGACAAGAAGCATTTCATTCAATGAATTACTAGAATTTTAGGCTGCTGGATTATTAGAATACTAGCAGATGGGATATGCTTACCCAAGACATTCATTTATTTATTCGTTTTATATCTGAACTTATTACAGGGGTAAGCCAAAGAAAAAGCCTTAAGCAAAAAATAGAGTCATTTTACTTGTTATAGTTAATACACGTCAGAGAATTTTTTTTTGTCTTCCATGCATCTTTATTATGTTGCAATCCCCATTCATGGTACACTATCCAAAGTGTTCTCTGACAGCTGTCATAATTACCATAAATTGATATGAACTACAAGAGAGTTTCTTTTCTTCTTCAGCCTGTCAGAGTTTACAAATTCATCAATATTAAATAACAAAAACTATATGCACAATTGCTCAGCTTTTTTTGGTAAAATGCTGCAGAATTATCTCATCCATTCACAGGCTCAGCCCAAGTCTATGTGATTAGCAGGCCCCCCAAAAGCTCCCTCGCCAATAGTCATATTCCTGCATCCCACTTGTTTATCAGCAGATTGCCTCTTTTTTATTTCACTCATTTTAATTCCATTTCTTTAATACTCTCTCCATCCAGTGTTTAACTTCCTCTAGTGATGAGACTTTCTTACTCTTCCATTTCCTTGTTAGTCACTTCTTTGCCATTATTAACAGAAATACTAACAGTATCTAAATGTATTTTGACCCAGACGTTTTTACACAGTTTAAACCCGTTATTTCTTCTCTTAGTTCCAAATGTTCACCATTTATATTATCTGGGTTGGCAGCTCTGGCCTAAATCCTTGTAGGTTTTTACGTTCCCAGGGGATATGCTTTCCGTCCCCTTTCTCCCTTTTCCCATCTCCAACACATCTGACTTGCTTGTACATGCATATTATATAATTTTGCTTGTGTATAAAAATATTTGTGTGGGCATTTCAGCACAATAATCCTAAATATCTTTCACTTCGTTGCATATCTTTGAATGCTACAGATGCCCTTCCAGTCTCCATTTAATATTTAGATTTTTAATTTCCAGCCCCAGCTCCCTTTCTTCTTTTCTACAATATGCAATTTCAGTTCAAGTCTCCAGTTGTAGGTCTCCTGTGGCTTCCATTATACACATGACAATTCCAGCTGCATTCTGTACATCCCCATGGCCTCTTAGCACTCTCATACCTGTCCTAGTTTAACTCGAATATAACAGGTTGTCATCATCTCAAAACCCAAATTCTTATTTTGCCGCTCCCCAACCTAACATTCATTGCCCCCTTACCAGTGCCTCCCAGAATCATGGTTCACAATTTCTCCTTCTGCAGGCTTCAACGGCCATAATACTCTCATCTTAGTAACTTGCATCGCCATGTCTACTAGGAGTAAAATCCATGACCACGACCACAAAAAGACCTTGACCAGCTCTTCATCAGCTTATAATTCAAGATCTGCTTAATAGATCAGCATATAAAAATATACATATTATTTCACTCCTCCCTAACAATAGCTCGCATGGTCTTATTCTCTCTTCTTTTTTTGAATCCCCTCTGGTCCACAACGTATCTTTTCACTTAGTTATGTAAGTCTTGTTCTACACTAAGTGTAAAAGCTTTAGCTGTGAAGCCTTGTAAAAGTCTTCCGAGTCTGGAAGCCCTAATCCTCCCAGCTGTGTCCGTAATATGAGTTTCTCCCATTAAACCCTTTCCTTCTTTTGATTACATATAAATATCTTCAACTCCTTACTCAGTCTGACCCATACTGAATTATTTAGTGTAGAGCAGTATGCCTGACTCATGTATAATATAAGCGGTGTCACAAACCCTTTACCACCTGGATTTTATGGTCTAAATCCATTGTTAACATTCTCCAGTTTCTCAGTTTCCTGATTATCTTCCTTATTGTCTTATTCCACATTTTCTCAGCTCCCTTCTCAGTCATTTTCCCAGCCATACTCCTAAATACCTCATTTTCTGGTATCCCCACAGAAGCATAAAGTCTTTTACTAGCTCCTGTGTTGGTTCACAGTTTAAGTTAATTGTTTTTATTTTCTGAACATGGATTTTATAGCCCAATAAAGGGAAAACACCCAGCTCTGATGGGTTTCTGATTGAATTTTATGCCTCTTATAAAGATTTTTGTCTTCCTGTATGGGTGAAGCTTTTCAATTATATTTTAAAGTGAAGATGAAACCCAGAGTCCGAAAAAAGGCCACGGTATCAGTCATTCTTAAGGGAAAGAATTCCTCATCATCCACCTCATACAGACCTATTTCAGTTTTGAACCAGGACTATAAAGTATTTGCCTTAGTTATAGTTAAAAGAATGCCCAGGCCCTCACAGAGGTAATCCATATAGACCAGTTGAGTTTTATCCAGGGTAAGACAAAATTCAACAATATAACAAGGGTGGGGCTAATGGTGGAGGAGGTAAACACAGCTTGTAAGCCCCAGCTTTGATGCAGAGAAAGCATTAGATAGGGTGGGGTTGTAGTACTTATTTATGACACTTTTCGTATTTTGCTTTTCCCCAAAATTCATTACCATGATAAGGAATCTTTCTGGGGGGGTGAGTGCCAGAGTGAAGATGAGCTCTCACCTTTCCAGGGATTTTAAAGTCTCCAGGGGTACCAGGAAGGGTTGTCTATTATCCCCTCTCCATTTTACCATTTATCTGAAGCCCCTCGCTATTACACTTAGTTTTCTAAAATCCTCACTAAATGACTTTACTTCTTCTATATATACATTTCTGTTTTTTCCCTACTTCCCTATCTCCATTTAATTTTTAGCCCCATTCCCAACCATCTTTCTCCTTCCCATACCACTTTGCGTTATATCCATTCATAATCACTACCCTCCCTAATAGTTCCTATCTATTCCACATTGTATATTTTACTTTTCCCAAATAAACCTTCATTTCTTCTTATTTTGTCTATATCAGCTTTCAGAATCCACCCACAGTGAATCTCCTAGTGCACTGCAACTTCTTGTTTCCTTCATCGTTGCTACTTCCCCACTACCTGACATCTATAATATTCGGATTCCTGTACTTAATTCTGCTCCTCTTCAACTTATCCTCTATTCTTCTCCTCCTACTGTGCCATCTTTCATCACCTTGACTCAATAATATCTCTCAACATCTCTCCAACTCTGTCCCAACCACCTATCCATACTTCTTCTTTGCATTCTCCACATGTTGCACCCAAACCTATTTAGTATTGCCCCTCACCTTTATTCCAAATATAGACTGATTAACTGCACTTCAGCTCCAACCAAAACAAAATGAAGTGCAAGAACAAGTATGCATAATTCCTCAACGTACTAAAATCCTTCTAGGAAAAGATATACACCCTAATCTTGGCCCAACCTATCA
Organism: Protopterus annectens; assembly: GCF_019279795.1. NCBI lineage: Eukaryota > Metazoa > Chordata > Ceratodontiformes > Protopteridae > Protopterus > Protopterus annectens. The sequence goes on from NC_056732.1 coordinate 1,666,710,321, forward strand.
CAATGAACATTTGATAACTCTCTCTCCCACACAGTTTTCTAACCTAACAGCCAATCCCCAATCCTGGTGATCTAATTTTTGCTGCAATAAAGTTTAGAAGCATAAAAAATAAAACTGCAGAGCTACATGCCTTGATTAACCAATATAAACCTGATGTTCTCACAGTAACTGAAACTTGGCATAAACCCAGCTTAAACAACTCTGAAGTTACATCTCCTGGCTATAATATCATTCATAATGACCATATAAAGAGGAAGAGTGGTGGTATTGCTTTAATATTTCCCAATATCTGCCACATTTCACCTTACAGCAAACCAACACCAAAATTCAGTTCAGCAAAACTTCTTATTGTTTTCCCTAAAATAAACAATTATAAATAAAAGATACCCCTCTCTGGACATCCATAACATTTCCATAAGAAAAAAAAACACTATTAGCTATGTAAATGTTATTTGGTTGGACATAAACTCTAACTCCACTACATCTAGGATGAACTTGTATGGTTTCCCACAACTAATTAATAGTCCCACACATTATAGCAGGACATCAAATTCCCTATTAGAATGGATCTTATTATCAGGCCCTAGCGAATACTCCACCACAGGTACAATGTCAGACTCTCTCAGTGACCATCTCCTAATCTATATGAACAGACATCTCACTCATTCAGTTAAACAGCATATTTATTAAATAACACCCAATGTTTCCAAGTCACCCCAAAAATATTCATTACTACACTATCATCTATTAAGTGGACCTTCCTACAGATCCTCCCCTTAGATGATGCTGTAGATGAATTTGGGTCTATATCACTTTACTGAATTGCTATTCAGCAGATAGCAATTTATTGAACCTCTGTTTATCAAATGGCATTTCAGTGAACAATGAAATCTTTCCCAGGGTAAGGAAGAACTTCACCAAAGGTACACCGGAACAAAAACCGCAAAAAATCAAACCCACCTAAGAGGGGGGCTTTGCCCCCCCCCCGCACACACTCCCTGTAACTATATATACCAACTCCAAGATTGCACTATGGTGGGAAAAAGGGCAAAGTTGTGGTGTTGGCCAAGTGCTTCTTAACCCTGGGAAAGATTTCGTCATTCGTTGAAATGCCATTCAATAAACAGAAGTTCAATGATTTGCTATTCACTGAATAGCAATTTGATAAAGTGATACAGACACAATGAATTCAATACAAATTTCCTAAATATCCTAAGTAGCCTTGCACCTCCTAGAAAGAAGAGACCGAAAAAAATAATGCACTTTGGCTATCCATAAAGAGTAGAATGCTAATGCAGGATAGAGAAAAAGCACTCTTATTTTATAGATAGTATAGTATCTCTAACCAAGGATTCCTCAGCATCTAATCCTACCCCTGCCCAACAGCCACATATCACCACATCCTCTTTCACCTTCAAACCTGTGCCCACATCCAATATAAAACTAGTCTTAAGCAAACTTAAACCATGCTCTTCTTCAACTGTTGACCTTCCAAGTGAGTTCCTAAAAATAACAGCCAATAGCATTGCCTATCCTGTCTCAATCCTTATAAATAGGTTAAGCCAGGGATCCCACGTTTCCTCTCTCTGGAAAAAGCCACATATTATCTCTCTGCACAAAGGAGGAAATTCAACAAAAATTAATAACTTTAGACCTATAGCAATCTTATCTCCCCACGCCAAAATACTTGAAAAATGTATTCAAAAACAATTGCTAGACTATATCATGCAGAAAGAATGCCTATCCACTACACAACATGGCTTCAGTCCTTCCCATAGTACTAGCACTGCCCTTTTAACTTATATAAATACTGTCAATAAAGCTAGAGATAATGTCAAACTCATCTCTTCCTTATTTCTAGACGTGTCTAAAGCCTTCGACACAGTTTGTCATAGCAACCTCCTACTTCCAAGTGTCTTCACTAGGTCTCTCTCAGCCCACCCTTCTGTGGTTCAAAAGCTACCTGTCTAATAGGTATCAGTGTATCAGTCAGTAAAATGGCACTGCATGCTCTCTCTTTACCTCACAGTCATGACCAATGTACCACAAGGCTCTATCCTTGGTCAGCTCCTCTTTAATATTTTCAACAACACCATGTACATATCCATACAACAGGCCTCCCTAATGCAATACACAGATGATTCCACTCTCATTTGCACATCTGACAACATTGTACACCTCCAAAAAATTACTCAGAACATTAACAGCCAGTGAAATATGGCTTTGTAACTCACAACTCATGCTCAACCCAAAAAAGACCAAGCTACTGCTTTTTTCCTCAAATCTCTCTCATGAAAAACAAAATTTATAGACCTGTCTTTTTTGATAATGCAACCATTGAAGTCACATATCAATGCAAATTATTAGGGGTTATAGTGGATGATAAGCTTACATTAATCCTGCATATACAAAATTGCATAAGAAAAACTGATCAAAAACTAGGGATGCTTTATAGACTTTCTCACCAACACAACTAAAGCTACACTTGCCACTACTTATCTCCTCCCCACACTTCTTTATGGTGCTCCCATCTTTACTAACCTCCAGGCTTCACAAAAATCAAAACTTGAACAATGCTATAACAAAGTTGATAAATTTGTAGTACATACCCCTTTCAGAACCCACCACAGTATAGCACTAAAAAGCCTAAATTGCCTACTCAACTAACACATGTATAAAATTATACACCATCCATCTGCCTGTCCAAAACTAAAAAACATTGTACACAAGTATGTTCCCAGTCAGTGGTTGTGATATATCATATAACCCAAGCAACAATTATTCAATTCCTGCATGTATTTTAAATATAAACATCTTTATTAAACCATCACTTACTACAGGCAATCACACATTTATACAAATGAAAACAAACCACACCGACATAATCCTAGTTGCAAGAATTATACATCACAAACCATACTGACACACTCCCATTTGCAAACATTATACATCACTTATCATCTACCCAATCATCTTCAGTCAAAGATTACATAGCTCATTTAAGTCCAGCCTTCTTTTAAACCTCATTCCTCCCCATATGTATTCTTCCCACAATTCCCATTTTTTTCCTGTGTAGTTTGTTCCTACCATTTTCTAAAGATCTCAGTTCCAGTTGTTTTATCTCTGTCATTATATTCATTACTTCTAGTACAGTTGGTTTACATTTTGATTTCCATTTACTAGTAATTGTTTTTTTTGGTAACCACCATAATTAGGCACAGCAAGGCCTTACCATGCCTAGGCAATTCCAATTCTGTATCATAACTCAGAAAAATCATCTCACTCCTTAGACCAATCTACCCACCCAGCATCTCTGACAGTGCATCCCACAGGGAATCCTTAAAGTCTGCCAAATTACTGTACTCCCAGAAAATATGTACCCAATTACCTCTTTCTTCCCCGTCACACCTACAATATTTGGTGCCTGGCTGAGGAAAAATTTAATATGTAAACATTTCCAGGCAAAAATCCTAAATCTTCTAGATTAGATATTTGTGAGACATGCATATATCCTCCCATTGTTTCTTTGTGAATTGCTTACCCTAGCTCTCTTCCCAATCCATTCAAACCTTCTCTGATTGCTTCTTATAGTTATCAATATTTTATATTTTATATGCTCTACTAATTATTCCTTTTTTAATGGTAGCTTCTGTTTTAGATTCTACTAAAAACTCTACCAGCGCTGGTCTTTCATTAGGACCCTCTCTATTTCTTTCTCTTTCCCTATATACTCTGATATCAAGCCCTGATAGGGAAGGCAATCCCTAACCAGCAGTCCAAATAAATTTTTGTCATCTATCCATTCTGTAATCTTTCCCTGTCTAGTTATTTGATCCTAATACCTTGGTTCCTTTGTCAGTTTTTGTGCAATAAATTCCAGCCCCTTGTTGCCTATTGTGTATATCCATAATTGTAGTCATCCCTATCAGAAGAGTCTCCTTTCTCCAATCCCATGTTGGCTTAGTTCTTAGAATACTTTCTGTGACTTTATGGATATAGTATTCTGTATGAGTACTGTTATTCTCCTTAAAGGCCTGCATCCAAAAACGCAGTCTCTCCTTGTTTCTTAAGCTTTGCCTCTGTTTCATCATCATCTCTTTCCACTTGGAAATATAGTTTTCTGCTTGTGCTATGTATAGGAGTCTTAACTGTGTAGTTCTGAAATACACCTTAAAATTGGGTAATCCCAATCCACCCTGTTCTACTAAAAGAATCAGTTTATCCCATTTGACTCTTGCTGTTCCCCCTCCCCCTGATAAAATCCTTCAGCTCTTGATTAATTGCTATCCACAACTTCACCTCTGGTTGATAAAAATATGCCTGACCTGTGTATAAGACATTTTAACTGCTTGTATCTTACTATCCATATCCATATAACAAAGCTTCCATTTTCTCAGTTTTTGTATTATCTTTTGGTTAGTCTCTTCCCACATAACCTTAGCTGCCACACCAGTATCTTTTTTAATCCATACTCCTAAATACTTCATTCTATCATGCCCCCATAAATATGGATATTCCTGAACCAATCCGTGTGTGGGTACATAATTTACCACTACTGCCTTTGTTTTAGCTTCATTAATTGTGTATCTCAAAAAGATTTGAAACTGTCTCAAAACGTTCCACAACACTGCAATGTCTCTTTCTGGTTTTGTCAGTTATAAAATAATATCATATGCAAATAAAGCCAGCTTTTCTGGACTACCATAGCGATTATATCTTTGAATTTCTGAGTCCTTTGTTTTCTTTGCCAATGGTTCTAAATATAATGCAAATAATAAAGGGGAAAGTGGACACCCCTGCCTGGTTACTCGGCTCAAACAAAAATGATCAGAGAGGACCCCACCCACTTTAATTTTCACCTCTGATCCCACATATCTCCTCATAATCAACCATATAATTTTTCAGGAAATGCAAATGCTTCCATTGTCCTGCTCATAAAATCCCAGCTTACTCTGCCAAATGCTATGTCTGCATCAAGACCTATAAACAACAATGGTATTTTCTTACATTCTGCTTCCCTCTGGATTAATCCTCCTCAGATTTCTGATAGTTGATTTGATGAGGGAGATTAAGGAATTCAAACCTGAAAATTACCATGGGTATGTGTGGAGCAAGGTCTCTCAGCAATGACACCCATGGGTTCTCCTATTTGATAAATAGTGCAAAAGGCACCCCTAATACTATTAAACAGTCTCTATGCTGGATTTATGAAGCTGAATATTGCATTTGTCATGATTATTAGGCTACTTTGGTAAGATATTCTTTTGGTTTGACTTTACCATTTCCCTTCTTTATTTCACCAGTTGTTGTAGTTCTCCCTTCTCTTTTTTGTTTATTTGTCCTTTATTTTAGTATCAATCGGATGTTTTCATTCAAGGTATCTAAGTATGGCTGCCCATATGAATATAGTCTAAGGGTATTTTCTGTAAGCGTTAATATAAACAAATTAAACTGGTACCGTTATAAAGCTGTAATCACAAGTTCTAGGCTGTAACTTTTGTTTAACTGTAATTTTTTATCTGACCAGCTTGTTGCTGTAGACAGCATGGTCAGCCACTGAAGAGCTGAAACTGTGTTTGTGTAATACACATATACAAAGAAATTGTATTGAATATGGAAAAATAAAATGGTTATTTTTGTATGAAAAGAGTAAAATAATTTATGGACTCTGATATTACAGTTACTACACTTACCATTTTATACTTCAGAAAATGCCATGGTTGCCACCTTTTCAAACCAGTAAAGTGGGATATTTTTATGTAAAAGTAAGATTTTTGCAAGACAAATCATGCCCACATCCACAAGATTTCTCTCTTTGATAAAATAAAAGCAGAAGCTTTTAAAACATGTTCTACAACCATTTCTCTCTATTCCCTCTGGTGCTTTCATAAACCTGAAATTCTCTTGCTGAGCTCTGTCTTCTATCTTGATCATTTTGTTCAGACATGGATTCCCAACACTCTGCATACCATGCCAGGAAATCTTTAACTTCTTTTTTGTTCTCTTGCAACATCATTATTTCCTTTGAATTCCTGGATAAAGCTTCCTCCATTTCCACTTTCTTTTTTATTGGTTTCAGCTATGACTTCTGACAACGTTCCACTGATTTTAGAAATTTCTGCATGTATTTAACCACTCTTAGGCTCACTGTAAACTGCTGGACCTTCATCTCTGCCAGCAATGCCTGATTTGTTTTCCTGCTGCATTGCCACATTTTTGTCTCTTAGAGAAATCTTTTAGTGTTATCTGTCTTCAGGAAACATTTTGCCCAAGTTTTGGCTTGCTAGGGGTTTCCTTCCTCCTAAACATACAGCTTCTATTTGGAGACCAAGCAATGTTTTGAATTTACCTGATTTTTACTATTTTTTAACTCTCCCCAGTCATGGAGTTCCAAAGAGACCACATTTACAACAGTAACACCATACCAGTCTTCCCCAGGAATGTGGGAAGTCAGACTTGGGTACACATCTGTGAACTGGAGCATTAAACACCACCGGTTTAGTTAGTATAAATTAATCAGTCCATAATGCTTGCAGGGAGCATTTAACTTTTTCCTATAAAGGCTGCAGAACTTTGCAATCATAAATCATATGCTTCCAATCTGTTTTGATCAAGGATTTATACCTGCAACAACCAATGCCTTCCTTTGTGTATGTAATTCCAATTCTATGTGGTATAATAAATGATTTATATAAAAACTGCTAAAGAAAATAATATCCAAAATGAAGATTATGGGCTGGATTCACAAAGGCTTGCACGGAGTCTAAGAGTAGTGTAAGACGGCAGACAGCCAATATGTCTGCCGAGCGATCCAGCAACAGCCGGTAGGGGCGTGCATGAGAGCTCCTAAAACTACTCTTTCACGGACAGTGTTATGTTATGCAAATTACCTCATTTGCTGCTGAAAGCTATGCAAATGAGGTAAATTTGTGATCCAGGAAACACTAACCTGTCCGTGGAAGAGTAGAGTTATTTGCAGAAATGTACTCCGTTGGTATGAGTACCGTTCTGCAAATAGCAAAACGGAGCTATGACAGCTCCAAATAAAGGATGCATCCAGTTGAGGAAGCATGCCAATGGCCAAATATAAGGCCATTGGCATTTTTATTGATTGAAAATTAATAAAAATCAATTTTTTTCCCGATCTCCGATGTTTAAGCGTAGCACAGTGCCGTGCGAACGTGCAGTGCTTTAAAAACCAGAAAATAAATAAAAATAGGCATTCTTATTAAAAATATTATTCTGCCATGCAGGTGAATGGCAGGCTGAAGACAACATGGCTACTGAGTAGTGGTTGCTAAGGGGGGAAGCATTAGTAGGCAATCCTATGCAAATGAGGATAAGGATAGTGAATCCCAATTTTCCCTGGCATGTGAGCCATGTCCCTAGAGTGTAAGTGTAGGAGTAGGGGAGTAGTAGAGTAGAAGATAGGTGACATCATGAGGAGGTATGTATGAAAGACTGTAAGCTTATTGGAGCAGAGTGGCTTGTGTTTGCTGTGAGTTACTCAGGATTGGAAGAGGCGTGTCTACAGTTATCCTAGCTGAAACCCAGAAACCGAAGGTGTATGCCGTGGATATCACTGAAATTTCTTGAAAACGTGCTCACATCGTGTGCGTGCTTGAGTGTGCTCCTGTAAGACTGTCTAAGCCTGTGTGCACGTGTGTACACCCGCCTATGCCTGTGTAAGCCTGTCTAAGCCTGTATGTGCGGACGTGCACGTGCTTAAGCCTGTGTAAGCCTGTGTGGGCGCGTGTGCGCTCGTGTGCATGTGTTTGCGCTTGTTTGTGCGCCGCTGCCCCTTGTGGAAACAGAAAGGGAAAAGGAAGGAAAAGAAGTAGTAGGAAGTTAACCAAGGAGAACTAGCAGAGCTGCCAGGTGAAATAAATCAGAATCAGCCAATTACACAGGCAGTGCACTAGCCCAGCCCAGCCCAGCACTTAAAACTCTGCAAACAACATTCCCCCATGTCTTTCTCAAAAACACTGCAACACTGCAGTATACAAAGAGAGTGAAAACTTAAAAAGCTTAACTCAGACAAAAAATGTTAGGGGTTGCCATTGCTATTATAAGCCAAAATGTGCAAGATGCTGAGGGTGGTGCCATTGCGAATGCTGCTGAGCAACCCACAGTGAGGAGACGGAGAAGGGTGTACAGACCCAGGGTAACCTACCAGGGGCTACATGAGCTGGGGATAGTGAAGCGCTATAGAGTGGACAGAGACCTCCTGCAGCAAATTGTTGAGCTGTGCAGGCCACGCCTCACACACAGAACCAACAGAGGGGAATCTATCCCAGTGGAAACCAAGTATGTGTTGGCCTAAGAATACTAGCAACAGGTACCTTCCAGAGACCAACTGGTGATATGATGGGGATTTCACAGGCATCAGCATCCGGGGTACCGCACCAGTTCCTGAATGCCATGTCAGCACATGTCGGTGATCATGTATATTTCCCCAATTCCCGTGAGGCATTGGCCAGCAATATGCCTCTTCCAGCAAATAGCAGAATACCCTGAGGTAGTGGGTGCAATTGACTGCACACACATACACATCAAAGCACCAGCCAGTGAGCGGTGTAGGGCCTACATCAACCACAAGGGCTTCCCCTCCATCAACTGCCAGGTCGTGTGCGATGTCCAGGGCATAATACTGAATGTGTGTGCTGGCTGCCCTGGAAGCTACAACAGTTCCCATATCTGGCATCTGACACAGCTGAACCAGACATTTGCAAGTGGGGACATCCCTGACGGTCACCTAGTGGGGGATGCTGGATATGCACTGGAGCTGTGGCTGATGACACCCATCAGAAATGCACACACACCTGAACAAGAACTCCATAATGAGGCACATGCACAAACACGAAATGTAATTGAGTTGTGTTTGGGATGCTCAAGTCATGGTTCCAGTGCCTGGAAACATCTGGTGGAGCCTTGCAGTACTCACCAAATACATGTACCCAAATTGTCATGGCATGTGCCATGCTACACAATATGATCCTGCGAAAACAGCTGCAGCAGGAACAGCATGGGGCAGGGCCAAACAGTCCCCCACCATTGCCAAGGCCATCACAGGCAGAGCGTCACTCAGAGGAGGAACAACCTGAGTCTGCCCCAGCAGGCAGAAGGAGGCGTGCCCAGTATGCCTTGGCCTTGGCAAAGAGGCAACGCATAGCACATACACTGGCTCAATAGGAACCCTGGAAATTATACCTCTCACTGACTCGCACATAAAATAAAAGGGATGCCAAACTTGACACTACCTATTTCCAAACATGTGTAGGGAGTTTATTATGTGCATCCGACATAGGCAGCCCTGCAGCACCACCTGAAGCATGATTGCCATTTTTTAAGCAATATAAAGCAGTGCTAAGCAGCTTTTACCACTATTTAGTATATGTAAACAAAATTGCCTGCTGTAACTAGTGCAACATCAGGCAACGTTGAGCAATGTTGGGCAAAGTCGGGCAAAGTTGAGCAAAGTCAGGTAAACATGCTCATATTTGCTTTACTGTTCCTTAAGCAGTCTGGTCTGCCCAGCATGAAAATAAAAAGCAGTGACAGGGCTCGAACCCTGAATACTGTGCACTATAGTCACAGTACTGAACCACTAAGCCATGACAGCATTTCACTGGCACAGACACATCAGGACAATTGTACACTAATGCAAACACAAAGAAATGCTGTATCATGTCCCTAAAGAGGCATATGGGTAACCTCCCCCACTGGCCTCTGCAGACAGAGAACAGCAGGCCAGGCGGTGTGATGTGGGTTGTGTAGGCTATGAAGTCGCAATCTAATATACGTGACATTGGACGCTAAGATCTGTAGTACAGTAGTATGCCTCAAGCCAGTATGATAGGCAACAATACAGACTGAAATGGTGTTCCTTACATAGCAGTGCAGGCCTAGCAAATGTGTATAAGTGTCAGGTGAACCCTCATCCTATGTACACCCACAGTAACAATTAAGTGTGCCCCTGGGTAGAAATGTACAAAGAATAGCTGTCCCCCCTGTAATGTAGAAATGTTGATAAGTCTATGCAGTGTCTCATGGAAGCCCTGCAGGCACAGCATGATCCCTGTTGATTTATGTCACAAAGGTGAGCCCTGCAGTAAAACTACAACTTGAGTTTCCACACACATATAGTATAAATATGTATACCAGGCGTGCTCACACACTTCATCAAATGCAGTGGATTCCATTCAGCAACACACTGAAAGGTCATACTGGGCATGCTCACCCACAAATAAACAAAGCAAATGTCAGGCAACAACATACTGAAAGGTCATACTGGGCATGCTCACACACTTAGGCCATGTCTGAGTACAGCAGTAGGCCACACATATCTGGCAGTTGCATGTTTCACCCCAGGAACCTGTCACTATTCACCAATCCTGCCTTGTGCACACAGTTATATGAAAACAGACACATATAATATATTGGAACCCTGTCATAATCAAACTATGTACCACAAGTACTTAAGTTGTTCACAGAAAGTGAAAAAGCAAAGAATATCAATAAACCTGCAATCAGTATCATCAATAAACAATGTGCACTCCAAATATTATCCAATCCATGTTCTGGCAAAAGAATCTGTGAAGAAGTCCATAGAGAACCATGACGCTTCCTTCCGCTATGTCATAAATGGCAATGTACACTCATGTATGTCCTGAGTCAGTGCAAACTGTAAATGACTGACATTGCCAACATCCTGTCAGACAGGCTCATACATACATACCACCCTCTCACTGACAAAAGGCCCTATCATCATAACTGGAGATTGTGAAAGCACAGATATCACATATAGAATGGGTAAACAGCCCCTTCCAAAGTTGAAAACATGGCGTCTATGGGATTACATTGTTTCCCTAGCTGTGTCATAAGTGAACTCCAGAACAAACAGAGCCTGCACCTGAACAGTCTGTTGAGCCTCACCCAGTGTACAGGTTATGAAACTGTTGAATGTGTTACAGCAATGTTTGGCACACTCCACAAGTGTTGGTGTACAACAGACCATGGGAACTATTGTCTTATAAGCCTATTAAGCCTGATCTGCAAGGCCATGGAGTCCATCAATATGGAACTCATAAACAGAGTTATTGGGAGCCTACAAACACCCAACCCTACCAATTTCGGTTTGGTCATGGGCAGATCATGGTTCCCAAACCTGCTAGACTGTTTACAAGCCAGTCACCCAGGACATACATCAATGAAATGAGCTAGACACGTCCCACATAGACCTTGAAAAGCCCTTTGCCAACATCCCAGACACATGTCGTATCCACAAAATCAACAACCTGTGCATAAATATGTCTGTCATCTGATGGATTGCCAACTGGGGCTCAGATAGATCACACAAGGTAAGAATTGTGGTCTCCTGTACAAGCTGGTAACAACTGCTGTCCCTCATGTCTCAGTCCTGGGACCCCTCCTGTCTGGTGTATACTTTTCAGAAATACAGTCAAACACACGAGGGCTATGTTTAGCAAAGTTTGTGGATGACTGCCAAAAAGTTGTCATAATCGATGTATGGAACAACAGAGACATCCTTAAAAAGGGTCTCAGTCAGACAGATGTGGTGTCAGATGTATGTCCTCGAGCTACAGTCATACAAATACCACATAGGTGCCAACACCCTAAATATGGAGGTGATAATAAGGGATCTATGGACAAATGTGGATAGTCATCTCTACTTCCAGAAACACATTCACAAAGTGGTCAGAAAATAATGCTATGTGTTCCCACAAACTGCCAAGGTCTTTGCATGTAGGTCAAAGGAGGTTCCCTCTACTCATCAGTCATCAGACCCATCAGAGAGTACCACAACACACCTGCAATGAATCTGACTAGGCACCTTCAGCAGCTGGAAAGACCAATGAAGTACCTCAACAAGAGGATTACTGGTCACAAACAGTTGCCCCATGCAACAAGACTGAATTTAACTCAATCTGTACTCTGTTGCATACTGTCTACTCAGGAGATCTCTGCCCAACAGACAGGTCCATGTCATGGCAACACTCAGATCTGCTCTGAGTTACAGCTCAATGGCACTAAATATACAGACCCAACTGATATTGGCAACATCCTGGCAGATAGGATCAGTGTTGACTTTACCCCCCTCTCACCTATGAAAGAGCACATCTATATAATGGAAGACTGCAAAGTTGCTGTCATCACGGCTGCACAGGTAAAAAATACTCTCCAAAGCCAGTATCACAGCATCCATGGGACCAGATAACTTCCCAGGCTGTGCTCTACACAAACTACAGAACGAACAGGCACCACACTGATGTACCATGTTCAGTCATAGCCTCACCTCAGGCTTTGTGCCTGCTGAATGGTGCACAGTGATGGTTATCCCACTACACAAGGGTGGGGACACCACGGACCCAAGGAACTAGCACCCCATTAGCCTGATGAGCCTGCTCTTCAAGGCCATGGAATGTATCATCATACAACTTATAAAAAAGACATTAGTAATCCCCAAACTCTGGACCACAACCATGTTGGGTTTGTAAAATGCAGATCATGTCTCCTAAACCTGATAGATGACATTGAAGCAGTCACCAGAACCGTACACAAGGGTAAGGTGGTTCGCACAGCCTATGTAGATCTGGCCACGGCTTTCAACACCATCCCACACTCTGGAATTATAGATCAACCCACTAAACTAGGTATAAATTGCTATGTCACAAGATGGGTTGCCAACTGGCTTACTGACAGAACACACACTGTGAAAGTAGCAGACTCCAAGTATGACTTTGGACCAGTGATGAGTGCAGTACCACAGGGTCCAGTCCTGGGTCCTATCCTGTTTTGTATCTACTTCCCTGAAGTAAACTTTGACATGGAAGGTCTGTGGCTAATGAAGTTTTCAGATGACTGCAAACTAGGAGCCATAATTGTAAATACTAAAGATGTGGACATCCTATAAAAGGGCCTTACTGAGACAGATGGCTGGTGTCAAACCATGGGCTCAAGCTCAATGCCAAAAAGTGCATTGTCATCCCCTTTGGTAAAAACTCTGTAGCCATGAACTACAACATAGGCGGTAGTATACCTAACATTGAAAGTGTGATAAGAGACCTTGGGTCACAGGTGGACAGTGGACACACCTGTGATAATCACATCCCCACAGTAGTCAGGAAATCCTTCTATGTGGCACACCTCATCACAAAAGGTGTCTCATGCAGAATAGAAGAGGACATTGTTCCCCTCTACTCATCACTCACTAGATCCATAATAGAGTACAACGCCCCTTTTGCTATATACCTCACAAGACATCTACAACAACTGGAAAGCCTGCAGCAATACCTCACAAAGAGCATTAGCAACCTGAAATACATGCCATACGCAGACCATCTCAAAATGCTCCAGCTGTACTCTCTCGCATATCGCCTACTCAGAGGTGATCTCTGCCTAACATACAAAGCTATGTCAAACACAGAGCTGTTGGACATGCTCCATGTAAAACATTCATAATCCCTCTGATCTTCGGCCCCAAAACCACAAGTGAAATACAAAAGGAAGGGGTGTATCCATTGACCTTATGGATACCCACACCTTCAGGTTAGTGGCACAGCATGAGGCCTTGGAGACCATGCAAGTGCAACTAACATTGGGCAAAGCTGCTTATCAGATTGTAGCCTGCTACAGATCACCTACCTTGTCTCAGGAACCTCACTCAGTATTCCTGAGAACAGTGGAAAATATAAAGGTCCTATCAAACACCATTATATGAGGAGATTACAACTACCCAAACATTGAGTGGGAGAATTACTTGTGTACAACATCCTTTGCCCAATGTTTCCTAGAGTTTAAAAACTCAAACGCCCTGGAACAGCTGGTCACCACACCCACTAGAGGTGACAACATACCGGACCTGATCATCACCAACATGGTGTACCAGTGTTCCATGACAGAGATAAACCCCTCACTGATAATATCAGATCATAAAGTAATCACACTGGACATCCACATCCCCCCCTGTCAAGGAAACCACTGTGAAGACATTTTCAAAAGCAAACTGCACGCTTCCCAAGACCAAAGTGGAAAGTTCCAAATCCCCTTTAATATAGGATAATGCTATACAATCTGCCGAATCATTTACAAGTGCATTCTATGAGCATCTACAGGGATGCATGGATCGAGACATCCCAAATAAAACCAAGATGCACTCCTCCAAAGATAAGAAACCAATCTGATGGTCTTCGCCTATAAATAAGCTATAGAACAAAAGGAGGAAACGAACACATGATAGAGCGAACTTCACAAAAGGAAAGGCATCACTGATCATTATTAGGAAGACACAATGATTTCTCATAAAATAATCCAAGGCCAGTTTCTAAAGACAAAGTGCCAAGGAATGTAAGAAAAACAACCACAAAGCCTTCGTTAGCTATACCAAACATTTAGGTGGCAACTTCCAAATATGCTGTCAGCTACTGAAAAATGGCAAGAAATACACTGAACCAACTTACATTGCCCACATCCTGGGGGACAGGTTCAGTGCAAACTCCCCCCCATCACCCCCAAAAGGGCCTGTGTCCATCCCAGAATAATGCAGAGCCCCAGGACTTCATGGACATGCAGGTAAAAACAGCCCTCTTCAAAGCTAAGAACACAGCATCAATGGGACTGGATGGTGTTCCAGGCTGCGTCTTACACCAGCCCCAAAAGGAACTACACCCTCACCTACATTCACTGTCCAGACTCAACCTTACCACAGGCTATGTACCCAAAGAATGGCATACACCAACAGTCATCCAGCTCCACAAAGGGGGTGCCACAACAGAACCTGGAAACCATTGCCCTATAGGTCTACTCAGCCTGGTCTGCAAAGTTATGGAGCAAATTATCATGGAACCCATAAAGAGAGACATTGGGGACCTCCAGACACTGGACTCTACCCAACTTGGCTTTGTTAAAGGCAGATCCTGCCTCCTAAACCTAGTTGACTTATTTGAAACAGTTACCAAGGACATAGATGGAGTTGAAAGTAGTCCACACAGCCTACCTGGACCTCCCTAAGGACTTTCAACACCATTCCCCACTCTGTCATCATGGACAAGCTTACCAGCTTGAACATTAACAGCTATGTCACAGGATGGGTGGGCAACTGGCTCACAGATCAAGCACACAAGTTCAGAGTTGCAGGTGCCATGTCCGACTCTAAACCAGTCACAAATGGCATCCCACAGGTCTTGGTCCTGGGACCCCACCTGTTCAGTAGATACTGCTCAGAGGTACAGGCAAGCACGGGAGGAGTATGGCTGAACAGGTTTGCAGATGACTACTAACTGTGGTCCATAATCGACTCTATGGCTGATACAAACATCCTCCAGAAGGGTCTTACAGAAACAGATACCTGGTGTCCAAACAATGCCCTCAAACAGAATGCCAAAGAATGCATAGTCATCCCCTTTGGATAAAACAAAGTGCACACAAATTACCACATAGGTGGTAATCCAGTATGTACAGAGAAAGTAATTATGGCCTTGGGGACCCAGGTAGATAGTAAACTCTCCTTTGATGATCACAAGGCCAAAGTGTTTAGGAATTCCTTCTATGTAGCCCACCTAATGTCACCTAATGTAACCCACTTTGTCTAGTCTGATGATGTCACCATCCTACAAATATACATGTGGAAAGGAGAGTTCACAGTAATGGGTATAGCGCATCGTGTAAATGTATACTTCTCTAGTATCATAAAGTAGTTAGGTAGGGGGTTGAATCCTGCACTTGACAAGTGTATGTGTGTGCATTTGTGTGTATCTCCTTGGAGAGGAGCAACCTTTTTTGACACTACTAAAACACCTTAAAAGTGGTATACTCATCTTTGTCAAGTCTAATGATGTCACCATGCTACAAATATACCTGTGGAAAACAGAATTCCCAGTAATGTGTATAGCGTGTTGTGTTAATGCATACTCCTTTAGTATCATAAAGTAGTTATACAGGGGTTTGAATCCTGCACTTGACAACTGTTTGTGTGTGATCTCCTTGGAGAGGAGCAACCTTTTTGGAGACTACTAAAACACCTGAAAAGTGGTATACTCATCTTTGTCATCTGATGATGACACCATGCTACAAATAAACCTGTAGAAAAGAGAGCCCTCAGCAATGTGTATAGCACGTTGTGTTAATGCGTACTCCTCTAGTATCATAAAGTAGTTAGGTAGGGGTTTGAATTCTGCGCTTGACAAGTGTGTGTTTGTGTGTGATCTCCTAGCAACCATTTTGGAGACTACTAAAACACCTTAAAAGTGGTATACTTATCTTTGTCAAGTCTGATCATGTCACCATCCTACAAATATACCTGTGGGAAAGAGAACGCCCAGTAATGTATATAGTATGTCGTGTTAATGCGTACTCCTGTAGTATCATAAAGTAGTTAGGTAGGGGTTTGAATCCTACACTTGACAACTGTGTGTGTGTGTTTGTGTGTGATCTCCTCGGAGAGGAGCAACCTTTTTGGAGACTACTAAAACACCTTAAAAGTGGTATACTTATCTTTGCCAAGTCTGATGATGTCACCATCCTACAAATACACCTGTGGAAAGAAAAACTTCCACTACTGTGTATAGCACGTCGTGTTAATGTGTATTGCTCTATTATCATAAAGTAGTTAGGTAGGGGTTTGAATCCTGTGTGTGATACTGTTGGTGAATGTGTTGTGGGTTTTGCTTTTACTACTGTATGACAACAGTATGTGCATTGCACATCAGGTAGCTGTGTGGCAAATACATATATGTACATGTGACCTCAATTATTTCATAGGTGGGAACCCTGCTTTCTCCATGAACACATCTGTTATCTTTGCCAGAATATGCTGATGATTTCCATACCTTAGGTCACATCTGTATGCTTGTGACAAGCCAAGCCACTGCAGTGATCCCTGGCCTAGGTCATCCATGTCACACACACTCATTACGGTTTCTATTGAATAGTGTGAGTGAGGGTTTATGGCTGAGGTATATTTCAGACCTGTTCAAACGCAGCAAAGTCTGTCAATGATGGCTATTCATTATAGGTGTACAACAACCTTTGTGGAGATGCATGCAGACCCCTTATTGCTTATGTGAGCCACTGAGAGATTTCAAAATACCTTTGGAAATGTGATTACCAAAGGAGAGATGACATAACACTCGGCTGTATGTACACATCTGTACCTGTTCAACATGTTGGGGGCTACTACCTATGTGGTACTGTGGGGATACTATGTTTTGTAAAGGTGGATGACTATGCTTTAGTTGGCTTATCGCTATACAGCATGGGTTTGACAAC
This sequence comes from Protopterus annectens, assembly GCF_019279795.1. NCBI lineage: Eukaryota > Metazoa > Chordata > Ceratodontiformes > Protopteridae > Protopterus > Protopterus annectens. Next base: position 1,666,727,607 of record NC_056732.1, read on the forward strand.
AGGTATCTGTCTGTATGATACCCTTGTGGAGGATGTGTGTGTTATCTGGAGAATGCATTATAGGCCACAGCATGCATTTCCAGATGTGGACGGACATATCCCCACTGTGATTGCTTGTACCTAAGAGAGCTATATGCCAAACAGGAGTGGTCTCAGGAATGGGTGCAGGTGAATACCACTGGTTACTGGCATAATATAGTACCTGAAGGATCCAAATGTTACTGTGTGTCCTACATCTGTGTGTCAGTTGTCAAGACATCATCTAACGATTGTTTATGGTCAGGCTGTTGAGGTTATGTATACTACCATAATGCAAAACAATGACAGATAGTAACAATATCACCCACAGCACAGTGTCAAACCATGTCATACACACATGTGTACCCAAGTTCCATAATTGTGTGTAGTACAATGCATAATGGCCACCAACAGAAACTATGGAGTGTTACTGTGTAATACAGGGCATGTCACCCTGCCCATGTGTCCACTATGCAGGTACATGCAGAAAGTGCACCTCCACTATTTTCACAAATGTATACCTGCATATCTGTACTACACACATCCCACATGTACTGTCCACTCTCTAACACATGTTGCCAATACTACACACATCAGCCAAGTGGCACGTGGACAGACAATACACTATTGGAACTAACACTGGTGTAAACAGTACTACATTGACAATCATAGCTTTAATGCATCATGCCTGGTCAGCTACACATTCAAGGATATCATTACACTTTACTGCTGACAACATGCTAACATTGCTATACTGCTATAAAGTCTCCCTGTGCATCAGCACCATGTTAGCCTGTTTCTGCATCAATGTTACAGATGACAGGAGGGGGCACAGGTGTCATCATATGCACAGGGTGTGTTGTTGGTTTGCCAGAGGCCTACATTGAGCCATACAATCGACGTGTGTGTGTGTGTGTGTGTGTGTGTGTGTGTGTGTGTGTGTGTGTGTGTGTGTGAGGGCCAAGAGTACTGCTATGGGCCAATGTTGATGGAACATGTGCGGGTATGTGTTAGCCCTAGGTGTCTGGTTTATGTGTGTGTGTCTGCATGCACACAGTTCCACCATGTGGCTGCCATATACGGGGATTTGTGGGACAGCCACAGACTGTACCTGCCAGGCTCTACAGATCACCGTCTCTGGCCATGGATACGGTACCTGTGCCTGGCAGGGGTGCTACTGACAGTATCAGGTACTAAGCCAGACTGGGTACTGTCCTCAGAGGTAGACAGATGTACACTGGACCCAGGTCCCTGCTGGGACTGGCCAGAGCCATGTGCATGTGGTCTTCTAGGATGGTCTATTGACAGCCCACCCCCAACATTGCTGGGGCTGGTACTAGCACTACGGGAGCAGCTGTGAGTTGAGGGACATGGCGACTGCCAGCTGATGATGTTGCTGGCATACATCCACGTCGATGTCTCAACCATCCCCCACTGTCCTGGCACATGGACATGACATTGCGGAGGACATCTAATGTCTCACCCCAACATCTATCAGTGACCTCAGTGTAATTACAGATGGCACCTGCTAGGTCACGGATACTGTCATTTACAGCAGTGTTATGTGCCCTTAGTCCCTGTCTGTTGTACCGTTCCATACATGCCTATGCCTCCATGACAGCCTGGAACATGCATGAGGTTGCAAGACCTGTGGCACATCTGCCAGGGGCATGATGACCAGCAGTGCTCCGACGAGAACCCCTGGACATCTGCCTATGTGGTACCATTCCAGATGTCTGGGTATGGCTGCTGTGTCAGGATGCATGTGCTATAGATACCACACTGTCCTGGCCAATGCCGACTGTACACTGTCCCTCAGCTAAGGGCATTGGTGATGGATGTATTGGCAGTATGACTGTGTGCATGGATGGGGTGGACACTTGTGTACTGTTGATTGGTGGCCCAAGGACAGAACCTGGCAAACATGCCTGTGTCTCAACACACCTATCCTCATTATCACTATTTGGCTCAGTTACATCAGGTTCCCTGCTGCAGTGAACCAGCCCAACCTCAGCACCTGTGAGAGGAAGACAGAAAACACACTTTGCGACCTGTACATGATGTCGGAACACATGCACACATGCACACATGCACACATGAACACATGCACACATGAACACATGAACACATACACACATGCACACATGAACACATGAACACATGAACAAATACACACATGCGCACATGAACACATGAACACATGAATACATGAACACATGCACACATGCACCCATGCTCACAAATACACTCCTCACAAAAGCAGACACACACGTGTACACACACACACACACACACACACACACACACACACACACACACACACACACACACACACACCACCATCAATCCAGAACATACTCAATAGCGGTCGATGGTGGGTACAGTATCACAGTCATATCACACTTGTCAGCATGCAGGACATGTGTTGCTCAACAGCATGCAGTGCGAGTGTAGACAGTCCTTGCTAATAACAGTATACATGGCTTTGATGCATGTGTGTTGTTGTTCAGTGATTGGCCTCACCCTGGAACGCAATGTGTACATGGACACAACATTGCTGTGCAAGTATTAAAAGCTCTGCAATGTCCTGTGCACCATCACTCACAGGCATACATACCATGGCTGGATGTGTATCTGTGTGTCACATAGATATCCATTCCTGATTAGAGCATCTGGGTCTTTAGCAGATAATTGTGGACACAGGTTTAGCACATGCATGCTATGTATACACACAGGATGAGTGGTGCATGTATACCTGATGGAATGCCATTGCTCAACATAGTCATTGTACAGTTGTTATGGTGAGGGTAGAACATATTGTGGACATGCCAGTGCCAGCCATGACATGGCATGCTACAACACAACTGCAACATTAAACATCACACATATCCAATGTGTGTCATGTGACCTATACACTCAATAGCTTTACAAGACATATATGTGTCACTTTGTGCAAAGGGTGATTGCTATGCATATCGTGTATAGGTGCATATGTTTGCACACACACACAACATTGAGGTGTATAGCAATGAATGCTATGTGTAGTTCTGTGGTTACTGTAACTGGATGGGGTGTAGTACCATGAGCCATCATCATGCAGCATCATGTGGCATTCAAGGCTACTAATGTGTGTCAGACCAGCACCTAGCATGCTATACCCAACAGCGGTACCATGGCTACATTCACCATGTCGCAGCCAGTTGTTACATGGGTTTGTAAGGTGCCCAGTAGGGAGCATTGCCTAACATGAATGTGTTATGTGTTGAAGAGTGTCGCACCGCCCCATGATAGGCCTCTACCCCTCAGGTATATTATGTGCGCTGTGTGGATGACATTTGGGATACTGGAGTGTGACCTTACAGCGGATGTCTGAATACGCCATGTGTAGCATATTAAAATGTACTGCGTATGACAAAGTTGTGTATGTTGTGTGCATGTGTATCGACCCTGCCTATCCAATGTCCACTACAGTGTGGGCACAATTGTGTGGGATGCTCTGTGTATTGCATGTGTTTGAGGCAGCTACCCACGTTACTGAGATGTGCATAGTCTCACAGCAAACATGCACAGCATGCATTATGCATAGGTGTGTTACATGTGTACATGGCCTACACCTCACCTATGACATGCACATTATATTTGCAATATTAAATGTAGAACACACTCACCAGCATGAGTCTGCTGCCTTGCTGTCACACCAGAGGTACCTACAAGGATATGAGACAGTTTGTCAGTGGCAACAACTGTGGCATTGCTACTGTGGGTTTGCAATCTTACAGTAGTACAATGGTTGACAGTCACAGGCCTACAGATTATGTTCCAAATTATCAGTATTGCACAACACCAGGCTCCACATCTTCTAACTACACAGTACACATCTCACATATGCATGATCTACCAATAGAGGTAACAGTAGTCTACAGATATGCCATGTTACCTGCACACTCCAGGTGAACTTTCTGGATGGCTCCTGCCTCCATGATGATACATGTGTGCTGTTGTTGCTGTTGGCCAGGGGCCACCAGGCTCAAGAGCAGCTCCTCCACTCTGGTGAGGGGGGGATGGATGGTTACCCCACCACCTGTGGCAAGCTGTTGTCTATGGACATCAGACGCACGCTGCAGGACATGTCTATGTAAATCACTGCAGTGACGGCGTACCTGCTCATATGTCCGGTTATGCATGCCTATGTCATTTACCCTACGGACAACATCTTGCCACAGGACAGTCCGTTCATGCTGGTCCTGGCTGGTTCTTGAGAACAGCAAGGTGTAGTGCTGAACTAGTGTTGTTGTTATTAGTTCATCCTCAGCTGGAGTATAGGCAGGGTTGCGATGGTGGGCCATGACCCTGGAAGACAATGAAACAATAAGTGTGATCAAGGCATGTGGCACACTTAACATTCTAAAGTACAGATATCACTGAACTGCCATATATAGCAACCTATTGGCTGTCAGAGGATACACACATTCGATACCATATATCAGTGCTCAACCCACAACTGCCTGACAGTGTTCGGCACAGCAACAAAGATAAACCAGTATGTAGGACTATACAACAGTACATGGCACACTGTATGCGACACAATGCACCACCTAGCCACAGGAGGTATATATCAAGCTAATGCATACAGAAATATGTCATCTATTGCAATGATTGTAAAGTCCAGTTACAGTATTACCAGTATACCACACTAGTTGTTGATGGCAAACCCCTGCCTAACATATGTGCACATTCGTGAATATAGGTGGCATACTGCTGTACTAGACTATACATGTTGCTAGATACGCACTTATATCCTGTAACACACATATGACCGAGGGCATGTTACAGGCATACCCACACACACATCAGACATACATACAAGACACAAAGGTATGGCAACCCAGATGAGCTTTACCTGTGTACCATACAGTACTGTGTGTCAGTACTTACAAAACCTTATGCCTGAGGTATGTAATCTGTGAGGACTACAGGGAACACACAAAACAGTGGTTCCAAGCAATGTGGAAATACACTATACTGTACTGTTTAGGCCTGCAGATTCAGGTAGTACTAGAGTTCATACGGGATTTGGATTCACCAGCAGTACCAGTCAATATGCATACATGTACTGCTTTAGCCTACAATGGCACACCCCAGTCAACACCAAGGGACTACGTCAGACCATATGCCAGACTGCTTTTACTGCCTAGCAATAGCATGCACATCTTTTGCTGGGATCAGAGCTAGGACACAAAATACCATGACAGAAACACTTTCCCACTAAACTATCACACATATACAGAACTTTGCCACATTCACCAACACATTCACCATCACACTCAGTCAACCTCACATAGCAATTATTGCAACAAGTACATGTGGGTGTGTATCTGTTCATAGGTAGGTAATAGGCTATTGGCCCTAGGGCCTATAGAAGCCTAGCCATATGGTACCCTGGCCTTTGACACCCATGTAATTTAATTTCATGTGCCCCTGTCAAGCAGAGCCATAGAGGTGATTCTCAGGGTGTATTTCCTATCTCCCATCCAATCATCAGGATTATTCATGACTACTGCTAATGAGGAGCTTTGTTTGCTATTGATAGGTAGCTTGTTCTAGAGTATGGGATGTCTCTGAGATAGGAATCTACCCCCCCAAGCATGTTCTGTTTATTGAGGTGACAAGGTTTAGGTCCCTAGAGCATGTAGCTCATAGGGATTGTGATCTGTTTACGTGGAGCATGTCCAACAGCTCTGGGTTTGACATAGCTTTGTATGTTAGGCAGAGGTCACCTCTGGGTAGGCGGTATGCAACACAGTCTAGCTGTGGTTTTGTGAGACAGTCTGCATAGGGCATCTGTTTGAGGCTGGTAATACTCTTTGTGAGGTATGTCTGTGGCCTTTCCAGTTGCTGTAGATGTCTTGTGAGGTACATACCAAATGGGGCATTGTACTCTATAATGGGTTTTATGAGTGATGAGTAGAGGGGAACACTGACCTATTTTTCCCTGGATGACACACCTTTTGTGATGAGGTGTGCCACGTAGACAGATTACATGACTAGTGTGACACTGTGATTATCAAAGGGGAGATTACTGTCCACATGTGTCCCATGGTCTCTTATCACACATTTGGTGTTAAGTAGACTACCACCTCTGTGGTAGTTCATGGGTACAGAGTTTTTACCAAAAGGGATGCCAATGCATTTTCAACATTGATCTTGAGTCCATGGCTTTGTCACCAGGCATCTGTTGCAGTAAATATGACCCTGTCTCTCTCTCTCTCTCTCTCTGTATATATATATATATATATATATATATATATATATATATATATACACACACATACATATAAACATCCATTGGTGTACATATGGATATACATATAGGCTTATATACAGTCCACCTTTCACGGTGGGAATATCAATTATGCAAAGGTTGTGAGGTATACAGTTATGTAATAATATTGCACAGTCTTGTGCGGAATGCATTGAAGGTGTTCTCAGCCCATGTAGCTTTAGCAGGCTCACTGGCTGCAACACTGCAAACCTGACAAATCATACCCACAGCGTTTAACTACCACATGTCATATACCAGCACTGTATGCTGTCTTGTTTGCCACACACTACAACCTACGTAGAAGTATGCACATAACAACCTTCACCAACATATATATGTCCACCCTTCACAAACAGTTGCAGTATGTCCCTTGCTCTATGCACATGTACAAATTCTAATATTTCTGACACAGAAATATCTCTCCCTATGTGTGTGCCATACACACACAAAGTCCACACTGTTGTAAGTCCGTGGACCTCACGGCTGACCTGATGGGCCTTGCTGCAACATGAACAGGTGTCACATGTGAGCACACAGTAATATTAGAGGGTGTATATATAGCTGCAAATGCTAGATTAGCATACTAGCCTGGTACAGCAGTTGCCAATGCTAAGCTACACGTTAATATGACTATAATGCATTTGTTACTCTGTCACATACATGTTTATATAGCTGTATGTGCTACTCCCCCAAACAGCCATTGTACACACTACCGTACAGAACACAGATAACATGGATCAGATGTTTGACATTTAATGCTGAGCTACATATGTCACAGTTATGTCCCACTGCACACAGCTACACACTCATTTGTCCATGGCAGTAGTTATGCAGGGCATCTGTGCAGAGATACGTACTGCTGCCACATATGGATGATTCAAAGTATGTAGAGTACTCTTCAAAAACATCTACTACATGCCAGTAAATACATATCTGTTACATACCTTTCCTTTGTATGTGTTTGTAGTTTTCAGTTCCGTGTGTCTTTTTTTTCTGTTGATATTGATGTTAATGTCGGTGTCTGTCTGTCTGTCTCTGTCTCTGTCTCTGTCTCTGTCTCTCTCTCTCTCTCTCTCAATAGCTGCAATGGAATGATTGCATGTGTGGACAGCAAGTACAGCCTGCTTTTATAGGTATCTGCACATGTGCATCTGATGGCCTCTGCACCAATTGGTTGCCACCATTTGGTAATTGCATGCAGTCTGCTGTGTGGTAATTGCAGTACTCACTGTCATAGCAACCCAATGCTATAAAATACTAAGTCAGGTAGGTGTAGCCCTTTCAGCTTTCCAAAGCGGAGCCCATGCTTGTTTGCTGTGGACACCATTGTTTAAGTCAGAAGGTTGGTATACTTCTTATATCTGAAGCTAGGGGTGTAGCCAGTGATTTGAATGTTGTACTCAGACCTGAATGTTGCCACTTTCAGTACACAGTTGGCAGTGTAGAATTGTACTCACCCCTACAAATGCTAACACAAGATACACGGGAGTATGTAGTTTCTTTTCTACTTATACAATTAACCTCCATACATAAGTAGTTATTGAGATGTATTCATTTGGCACATGAACTGTTTGTGAACTGCTATACTGTGAATATTAATGTACTCACTTCTGCACAGTTTGTGCTTTTTTATTGTTGACATTAGCACAGGATGCTCAAGAAAACTGGACAATTCAGTACTGAGTATGCCTACCTACATCCTTGGTGGACCCTGAACACACAGGAATATTGTACATTTGGGTGGGGATTGTCCTGGTATGATACTGTGTGGGGGGTTGTAAATTGCTGCTGTAACATTATTTACTGCTAGAATGGCTGGTTCTCTTATCACAGTCATGTAATGCAATTCCACAACAACTGCTGGTAAAGTTCCACAGAACAGGTTTTGTGTTATGGCATTCCTATCTTTCCTTTACATTCACTCATTCTGATGCATGATATATATATTTCAGCACCAGCCTGCTGTATATCTACTGTGGCTTAGTGGTACTTCGTGCAGTCTAGTGTGTCCAAGGTCTGGGGTTCGAGACTGACAGAGGTGTTTTATTTTTCTACTGAGCAGAACAAGGGCCCTCACATGCAGGGTGACTAAGGCACTTTTAAGCAGTTGTAAGTGGGTTTGCGTGAGTTTGCACAAAGCTTAGCAATACTTAGCTAAGCACACACAAGCGCACACTCGCGCAACCCAGCTAACCACTGCTTAATAGTGCTTACTCCTGCTAACCCCTGTGCTCATTTCTTTGAAAGAAAAGAAAATGGGGAGATAGGAAAGTGGTGAAAAAGGGGCACAAAGAGGGAAGGACAGTAGGGAAAACAGCTCGGGATGTGCAGGATGGGTGTAGGGAAAGTCCATAGCTGCCCATTTCTTTAACAGCAGCAGCTGTGCATATGCAATAAATTTGGAGGGAAATATGAAACCTTCCACCCCTGAGAGAGGGGTGAGGACAACAAAGTATGTTGTACTGCCAATTAAATATCGGTGTATGTGTCCAGCGGACATGTGTGCAAAATGGGCAGCTATGTATGGGGCATCATTTTTTTGGGGAGCAGATTGCCCTTTTGTTTTTTTTCAAGTGAAAGTGGAATGTGGGGTAGGGAAAGGAGGTATATTTGGGGAGGTAGGTTGGGGAGGTGAACAGACAAGACAAACAAGATGCATACAGGAGCAGAATATGACACATGTGATGGGTGAACACCATTGATGGGGAAGGATGTTTGGAAATCACAAGCCCATGAGCCCACAGATGGCAACAGTGGAACTGAGATCCCCACCCATGGGCAGTCACCACTGCACCTTCACAGCCCAGAGGGTGGCTGTGCTGGGGGCTGTGTAGGAGGAGTAGGCTCACCCGTGATTCGCACCACCCGTGCCTCAAGCTGGCATAGAGGATCAGCGACTGAATGCTCAATCTCCCTACGCACCACAGCCCGGACCATTCAGAGGGGTAGCCCTCCTCTGGCCATGCTTGCATGAGTGGATGAGCCCCATCCCCTGCAGGGCTTCCACCCAAAGGTGGCACAGGGCCAATGGAGGAGGAGGTCCCGGGCTGGGCACCAGACCTGCTGGTGCCAGGTGCCATCACCAGCTGAGGTGGGACAGGTGGGTCCGCTGGGACTGGCCTTCCCATACGTTCTATGTTAAGGATGATTTAATGACAATATGGGTTGGTAACAGCCAACAGCATTCCAAATTAGTTGTAACAGCATGTAGTAGTATTCCCATTAACCCAACACACCAGAGTTCCAACAGTTGAACAGCAAGCATAACACATGCATATATAGAATAACAGTGGACATTCCAACAGCATGCAGGATTGATTGGTGGCAACAGGCCACCAAGATTGTGGTATGTGAACAGGGCACATGCATCAAAGTAAATGCAGATATTTATAAACCAATAGGACATATGTCCCAACAAATGTTTTGAGATTAGACATACCAATTGAGGTGTGGAATTACATTGTTTATGCACATACAGTAGGGTGTAAAATGATACCTCCATTAACAACTTATATATACTTATAGTTTACACTACATTCCTATTGACTGCAGGTATATATCCCCTACATGTATTATTACACTAGGCAATGTCCGTTAAATTGTGAAATGGGTTTTGCTAGTTCTTTATATACCTGACCTGTATCTGACATACAAGCTGTCCAGGATGCAGATGTTACTGCTACTTATTTATATATTTCATTTATATTTATATATCAACATATCTGGATGTGTTCAGGTGACATTATCAGCTATATTTTAACAGACCCCTACATTTCTAGCAGCACACTGACATTTCTGGGGAACACAATAACAAGCTACTCATGTGCCAGATTAACCTGTACATGCCAGCCATGAACCAACAGTTGAGGACTGTATATATGCTTAACAGCTACTGGCACTCCCTTCAACCACTTTATATGGGCCTACCCAAGTGTGGGTTGACAGCGCTTAATACAACAGTACTATTTCTATAATGCAAGAGTACAACAACATATCGAAGAAAGTGACACAGACACACTCCAGGAATTATACCTTTATTAATTACATTACACACTTTTCTAGAGGCTCTCTCATTTATTTGATATATCAGTGCATGCAGAAGACTTATTCAATTAATGGGTTACAACACTCTTTTTCAGGCTCTCTCACTTATTTTATATAACAGTACATGCAGAGAAGTTATTCAAGACTTATTATACCTTTATTATTGGGCTACAACACTTTTTTCAGGCTCTCTCACTTATTTTATATAACAATACATGCAGAATAATTACTAACCTGCCTGGTGGCACAGCCTTAGCAGCCTATCTGCATAGGCTTGCTGATTCGCAGCACAGACACCTGCAGCTGTGAAGTAAATGAAGTGATATTGAGACATACTTATCCATAATATAGACTACAGTAGCAATTCTTACATACTTCATTCCATGGCTACCTACTCAGTAGTGGGGCATTTTACATCCCACGGGCCTCCTGTATCCACTGGTTCAGTCGGTCATCCTTGCGTCTCTTCAGGTCTGAGTAGTGGTGTCTGACCTGCTCACCAGTCCGAGGGACACTTGTGGCACTGGTGAGATCATGTGCTAGATGGTTCCAGGCTTCCACTTTGTATTCAATGCCCTGGAACTGGCCCTGCAGGAGTCTCTCATCATAATTATGGATGAGGAGCTAAACCATTACTTTTGACTCCTGAATGCCCCACCATTGCGCTTGAAATTGAGAGCCTTCTCCAACACTGGCCATGCTGGCTGCAGATGGGAGCTACAACCAGTTATGGCAAGTATTCCCACCTATGGAGCTTAAATATGCCTCATTTCCTGCACTTATTTGTGATTGGCTGGTTTTGAAAAATCTCAGCTAAAAGCACACCTGCTTAGCAATTGATAAACTTCCATTGATATGTATGTGTGTGTTGAAAGTGCATGCATATGAAAAGCTGTCATAGCTTAGTGGTTTAGTACTGTGATTATGGTGTACAGTATCCTGGGTTCGAGGCCTGTCAATGCTTTTTATTTTACTACTGGCCAGACCAGCTAGGAGGTGTGGCTGTGTTTAGCCAACTTTGCTCAACATTGCCCAACATTGCTCTACGTTGCTCAACGTTGCCCGATGTTGCACTAGTTACCGTGGTGTGCAGCTACACGCAAACATGTTTTGTTTGCGCTAGTTGGCGCGATGCGCAGCTCCACACAAAGCCATTGCGCTAGTTAAAGCAGTGCTAAGCTATGAGCAATTATACTTAAATGTGATTAATACTGGCAAACTTTGCTTAGCAGTGCTTCATATTGCTTAAGCTACGTTACTTATGCATTCATCAGTATGCATAACCCTTACACCTTCATATACATACATATATATATATATATATATATATATATATATATATATATATATATATATATATATATATATATATATATATATATATATATATAAAATATCGTTCACTACTACATAGGCCATTTCAATGCTTTTTACTAAAATTTAAAAGATAAATGTCAGGAATTATTTCTATATACAGATTTCCTACCGAAAATAGAAAGGGGAGTGGTGGGACTCGAACCGGGAATGCCTCCTCTTTGTGTAGGCTCTACCACTACGCTATTGCTAGTTGGCTTAATTTGCATATAAGTTTCTTATTATCCTCTTCGATGTCTAAACTGCTAACTGTAGCTAAGCAATGGACAAACCCGCGCAAACACGCGCAAATACGGGCAGCTATATTGTGAATAATAAAAAAAAAAAATAAGTTTTACATTTTATAATTGTACAGGGGTTTACAATGTGGGGGAGTGTAGTGTTGGGTATGTACACATTTGAGCGGACTCACTCATGTCAGTTGACATTTGCCGATTGAGGGACTTGCAGAGGCGTGGATTTTTGGACTGCTCGGCAGTCCGACATGCCTCCTGCACTCGTGCACGCTCCGTATTAGCATTAGAGTTGAGTCAGCACACCCTCATGAATATGCATGGTGCGCTGACGTCTTACTCTTAGGTTGCAGTTTCCGTGTAAGACTACTTTAGTCTTACACGGAGGATTAGTGAATCCAGGGGTATGTGTTTTTTCTGAGGATACTAAAATTATTTTTATCTATTGTAATTAAATGTGAGCCACTTATTCAGCAAATTTAATTCGAAAAGTTATCTTTGATACAAAATTTATAGTTCTTAGTTATGTTATATATTTTAGATAAACATGATCTCTCTACATCATTTGCTTCAAGATTGTTTAGTAAATCAAGAATGTGTGAATATTCTTTATAATTAAATCTGACATTGTCAACTTTAGAGATTCAAAACTGTCAACTGATTTTTGGACTATAAGCCAATTTTCCACATCCATATGTTATTTACCTTTAAATAATCTGTGTTAGGCACTTTAGTCTGTTTTAACATTTGATTCTAAAAAAAATCAAATCCCCTGTTTTTTAATCCTAGTATTTTTTGTAAGTTTAGACTTATCTTGGTGCAACTTTTTTTTTTCTGTCCTTAAAAGTTGGGTTCGATGTAGGTACAATGAGGGACTGTATCCCGAGCACACACTAACTTATAGAACAATATATCAGGCTGCACAACTTAAAGAAAAAGGAAAATCCACCTACTAAATATTATCGTCTCAATGAGATGAGCCTGAAATAAGTCTGGACATGATGCCGGTTAATAATAAGTGCAAGATGACAACCTCCTACAGTGCATCAGCAGTACAGAATATGATGTCGTTACATGTTTAAACAGCAGTACTGAGTATTTATAGTATAGAACTACATATTTCAGGTTAAGTTTTAATGCATTAGTAATATAAAACTATGTCATCGCACATTAGTACAGCAACTTCGAGCATCAGCAATACAAATTACATAGTCTATTATTAAGTGCTAATACATTTTTTGTATTAGCCAGTCACACATGTAGCCCAAATGAAATTTCATACATCAGCTCAGTTATTGAGATTACAAAGGAAAATGAAATAATGCAACACATACAAGTAGAGGAATAAACATAACTAACAAATACAATACTACTCCCAATACACACAAGAAAGAACAGAGACGTTTACCAACACTCATATATGAAAAGAATACCCTCCTCTGAGTTAAATTAACTACCCTATTTAAAGTAATACAAAACACACTACAGATTGAAATGCCTAAGTTATTTGCCTAATATTGCACTTGAGTGAGTTAAATAATACTGACTATGGATATAATAAATAAATATTGCACTTATTTGGAGTATATGTAAGTATATATTGCGCAAATAAATAAAAATTGACTTATTATGTGTCCAGACTCCTGGGACTAGTGCCCAGGTTCAGAATTCTAATCATTGTAGGGTAGAAACTGTTACTGAATCTTGTAGTCCTGCAATGGATTCTGCGATATCACCTGCCTGATGCCAGATGCTTAAACAGTCCATGCACAGGATGCGTGTTGTCCTGTATTATTTTGGTGGCCTTTAGGATGCTGCTTGCAGAATAAAGATGTTGTATCAATGGAAGATTGGAACCTGTTACCGTCTCTGCAATCTTCACCACTCTCTGTAGCACCTTACTTTCTGTAACTGTGCAGCTTCCAAACCACACTGTGAAGTTGCAGGTGAGGATGCTCTCTACTGCATCGCTATAGAAGGTGGAGAGAATATGAGGAGGAAGCTTAGCTTTTTTCAGCCTTCTTAAAAAGTTGAGGCATTGGTGTACTTTTTTGACCAGTTAGCTGTTTTCCCAACCATGACAGATCCTCTGATATGTATTATTGTCCCTCCTAATCCTTTTCAGACATGATCTGGGCCGCAAAGGCAACAGGCAAAGGAAAATTTCAATATATATATATATATATATATATATATATGTGTGTGTGTGTGTGTGTGTGTGTGTGTGTGTGTGTGTGTGTGTGTGTGTGTGTGTGTGTGTATCTATGAGTCTGTGTCAAGTGCTCAAACTTTCAAACATGTAAGCACTTAGACATCAAAAAAGCTTGAACTTAAAAAAAAAAAAAAAAAAGAAACAAACAAAAATGCAAGTAAAAGTAAAAAAAAAAGTAAAAACATTTTTTCTGGAATTTCAAAAGCTCAAACTTTTGATAGTTCAAACACTTGACAGGATCCCACTATATATATATATATATATATATATATATATATATATATATATATATATATATATGTGTGTGTGTGTGTGTGTGTGTGTGTGAGTGTGTGTGTGTGTGTGTGTGTGTGTGTGTGTGTGTGTGTGTGTGTGTGTGTGTGTGTGTGTGTGTGTGTTTACTATTGAAATTTCGTAGTGTCTGTGATTGAACGGCATGTGTTTGAAAGGCACTTTTCAAAAGTGCCCAGTACCAAACCAGACTACACTGAATACGCAATACCGAATGTGCAGTGTAATTCAATAGTCTAAGTTCAGTATTGTGAGTAGAGATCGCGGTACAGTGAGGAACAGGGAATTTACCCATTTCCTCACTGTAGTGCGATCTTGGAGTTGGTATATATCATTTGCAGAGGCTTGCCCCCCTGCAAAATAGTAAAAACTATGTGCAGTTGACTGGACAGTGTAACAGTATGTTACGCTGCAGAACTTGGGTGACTGACATCACTTACTGCTATGTCAAACACATCAAACTACTGGTGTCGATGGATTCAGTTTCCACATGTATGCCTGATTGATGTTACGGATTTCCACATTTCAGGTCGACTTTCTAATTCATCGATGATTGCATTTTCAAAATCTCAACAAAAACCTGTGTGTGTGTGTGTGTGTGTGTGTGTGTGTGTGTGTGTGTGTGTGTGTGTGTGTGTGTGTACAGATATGTATATATAGATATAGATATATATAGATAGATAGACAGATATAGATATACAGTAGATATATTTAGCCAATTAACTACCATTTTTGTTTTCTGTGAGGAAACTGAAGTGCCCAGACAATTGCGCTAGTGGTATAGGAATACATTACTACATGTCAGTTTGATAATACAGTGAATTACTTACATGTTATTACATATTAATTCAACAATGCAGTGCATTACCGTCACTGAATAATTCATCATTGTACTTTAATACATCAGTGTAATGCATTAACCATAAAGAATTACATCAGCAAAGCTACACAGTGCAGCCTTGTAAATTACCTGTTACTGAGAGTAGCAAAGGCCATTGTAAATCCAAGGTACTGAAATGATATTCATCAAGACTGCTCCCCTTTTTCCATCTTAAGTGTGACTTTGGAGGAAGTGCACATTATTAAGGGGGGTATGAAGGCAAAGCCTTTGCAATAAATGTATCTCCTAAAATGGCTATTTCTGTTTTTAATTGGCTTAGTTTCAATCTGTTTACTATGACCTATTATTCATCCTTTAATGGTATATTTCACATTCAGACAATATATAATAAGGTTTAAGACCTAGCAGTTTGGCAGACAATACAACTAGGTAATGCACACCAAAAGAGAATTTAGCAAATAGCATTTATTAATAATAGACACACTGATGTGTCCTGTAGAAGGATTAATTCACTTGAAATTGTTAGTTGCCTTATCAAGGAAAAACACTTATTGCAACTACATTATTTCTTGTTAGGCCTTTTACATACCTATTTAGTAAATATAATATAATTGTTTCCATCTTGACTTGGTACCTTCACTTTGGGACAAAAATAGCATGTTTTTGTAAGCCAGATGTTTCACAATCATAAGTTAGGCTTCACCTAAAATTTAAAATGCAATGACAAATAGTATTATGTTCGAAAACACTTATTCATATCCAGAGTTCCAGATTTTTTTATTCATTTTCAGAAAGATTTGCAAATAGTTTTGTGCTTACTTATCTTAGGACATTTAGTTTGTTAGATTTTACATAAGTATCATATATATAGGGGCTTGGTTTCTAGTATAATAATTTCTATTTATTTAGAGTTTTGAACTACTTGCTATAATGTTTATTGTAAATAGGATATTTTAAATAATAGGACATGGTTTATTTGTTATATTAAGGGATGATGCATATGGATAGTAGTGTCATTCATTTCCGTCTGCTCTTTTATTTAAGTAATTTTTGTTAGATTATCGCTTCGAGCACTTAGGTGCTTATCTGAAGCGTATCAGTGTTACGTATGCATTTTCAGGATAGGATTATGCAAGGTAGGATGAAGATGGAGCAGCGATACCACCATTTTTGTATAGTGCTCTATTATGTGAGCCGTTTGCACTAAGGCTCTTATGTAGTTTGCTATTATTGAAAATTAATTTCTTATATGGTGAGGTTAAATTGAATGCTTTTTAAAATAACCGCATGAAATAATAATATGGGAAGTGACGTCGAATGTAGCATACTTAAAGTTTTGAATGTTTATTGTGAATAGGTCACTTTAAATAGTAGGACATGGTTTATTATTTTTTAATTTGTTATATTAAGGGAAGATACATAAGGACAGAATTCTCGTCTGCTCTTTTATTAAAGTAATTTTTGCCAGACTATCGCTTTAAGCACATAGGTGCTTACCTGAAGCGTACTAGTGCTACGTATGTATTTTCATGAGAGGATTAAGTAGGGCAGGACGATGATGAAGTAGCGACACCGTTATTTTTGTATTTTATTTTATTTTGTGATCTAATTGCACTAAGATTTTATGTAGTTTGTTATCATTGAAAATTAATTTATTTTATGGTAAGATTAAACCGAATGTTTTTGAAATAACCGCATGAAATAATAACATGGGAAGTGACGTTGAATGAAGTATCCTGATTGGCAACTAATGGTTTTAAATGTATTTAAATGATTGTAACACTCTTTTGTTTTATGGTCTGAAGAAGCAATCGTGAAAGCGCTTACCTTTGGAGTGCACATTAAACTACGTTTTGTTTTTTATAAAGTGGTTTTGTTTTGAATTGGGCAGTATTGGCCACCTATATGCTTGAACTCTACTTGGATTTACATGGTTGTCTACGCTGAAGTTTTTTGTTATATTTTTATACTTACTGTCTTATTCAGCGTAGCATTTACCGACGAGAGTGTGGTTACCGTTGTTTGCTGTTCGATATATATATATATATATATATATATGTGTGTGTGTGTGTGTGTGTGTGTGTGTGTGTGTGTGTGTGTGTGTGTGTGTGTATGTGTTTACTATTGACATTTCGTAGTGCCTGTGATCGAACGGCATGTGTTTGAAAGGCACTTTTCAAAAGTGCACAGTACCAAACCAGACTACACTGAATATGCAATACCAAATGTGCAGTGTAATTCAATAGTCTAAGTTCAGTATTGTGAGTAGAGATCGCGGTACAGTGAGGAACAGGGAATTTATCAATTTCCTCACTGTAGTGCGATCTTGGAGTTGGTATATATCATTTGCAGAGGCTTGCCCCCCTGCAAAATAGTAAAAACTATGTGCAGTTGACTGGACAGTGTAACGGTATGTTATGCTGCAGAACTTGGGTGACTGACATCACTTACTGCTATGTCAAACATATCAAACTACTGGTGTCGATGTATTCAGTTTCCACATGTATACCTGATCGATGTTACGGATTTCCACATTTCAGGTCGACTTTGTAATTCGTCGATGATTGCATTTTCAAAATCTCAACAAAAACCTGTGTGTGTGTCTGTGTGTGTGTGTGTGTGTGTGTGTGTGTGTGTGTGTGTGTGTGTGTGTGATAGACAGATATAGATATACAGTAGATATATTTAGCCAATTAACTATCATTTTTGTTTTCTGTGAGGAAACTGAAGTGCCCAGACAATTGCGCTAGCGGTATAGGAATACATTATTACATGTCAGTTTGATAATACGGTGAATTACTTACATGTTATTACATATTAATTCAACAATGCAGTGCATTACCGTCACTGAATAATTCATCATTGTACTTTAATACATCAGTGTAATGCATTAACCATAAAGAATTACATCAGCAAAGCTACACAGTGCAGCCTTGTAAATTACCTGTTACTGAGAGTAGCAAAGGCCATTGTAAAGCCAAGGTACTGAAATGATATTCATCAAGACTGATCCCCTTTTTCCATCTTAAGTGTGACTTTGGAGGAAGTGCACATTATTAAGGGGGGTATGAAGGCAAAGCCTTTGCAATAAATGCATCTCCTAAAATGGCTATTTCTGTTTTTAATTGGCTTAGTTTCAATCTGTTTACTATGACCTATTATTCTTCCTTTAATGGTATATTTCACATTCAGACAATATATAATAAGGTTTAAGATCTAGCAGTTTGGCAGACAATACAACTAGGTAATGCACACCAAAAGAGAATTTAGCAAATAGCATTTATTAATAATAGACACACTGATGTGTCCTGTAGAAGGATTAATTCACTTGAAATTGTTAGTTGCCTTATCAAGGAAAAACACTTATTGCAACTACATTATTTCTTGTTAGGCCTTTTATATACCTATTTAGTAAATATAATATAATTGTTTCCATCTTGACTTGGTACCTTCACTTTGGGGCAAAAATAGCATGTTTTTGTAAGCCAGATGTTTCAGAATCATAAGTTAGGCTTCACCTAAAATGTAAAATGCAATGACAAATAGTATTATGTTCGAAAACACTTATTCATATCCAGAGTTCCAGATTTTTTTATTCATTTTCAGAAAGATTTGCAAATAGTTTTGTGCTTACTTATCCTAAATGGTCAGACTGACAGGTTGAGTTATAGAACTTTACAATATATAAGGCTACAGGGAAAAGTTAAATCAATTGAATACAATTTTGACACATCATACTTTAACCAGGAAAGCTTGGTTATTTGCACCATTAACTGAAATGAAGTCATAGACGTACACTTGAAGCTCACCAGCACATTAAGTGCAGCTGTTATATACATGGTAACACAAAACAAAGTCAGGTAACACTGGAGCATAGCTGTAATATGCGTGGTAGCACACACTAAAGTCAGGTAAAAATGGAACAGTGTCAGGCATTTTTCCTTCTAGAAGACTCCTGCACTCTTTTTTGACAGACTACCTGTGATGGCAGCCTTATAAGTATGTTAGCAACTCATTCTATTTAATGGAAGCAATACCCTGAAATAAGTAGTCACAATGTTTATTGTAATGTAAAACTGTTTTAGAATGATTTTATCTGATAGGTTCATAGGTATTTACTAGGCTAACAATCACAAGGGCCTTTTTAAGCCTAGTCATGCACTCCAAATCTCTGACAAGTTCTGGTACGCTTTGTAGAAGGGGCTTGGGAGGTAAAACATTTACAAGTTGCCTGTGTCCCTTAGAGACACAGGTGCAAAACCAGGGATGATTCTTTTTTGTTCCCCATGAAGTTTTCCTAGTTACACTTGAACTGGTTTAGGGAGGAACTGTGTTTCACATGGATGGGGAGCCTGTTCAAGAGAAAGGGTATGTCTCTGGGATACATGCGTGTCTCTCTAGCAGGTCCTAATTATATCACAAGCAAGGTTTTAGACTTTAGAATGAGTAATTCTAGTGCTGTTTGTTTTGTGGATATGCAGGAGGTCCATCAGAGTGGGGTCTGACAATGCCCTGTATGCCAGGCATAGATCTCCCCTCAACAGCCTGTAGAAGACAAAATATAGGGATAGGGCCTTGAGGTGGTCTGCATAGAACATATTACTTATGCCCTGTATTCTTTTAGTGAGGAACTGTTCCAGTTGTTGGATATGCCTAGTTAGGTATATACCAAAGGGGGCATTATATTCAATGATAGGTCTGATGAATACTGAATACAATGGAACAAGGACATCCTTGGACCTAGATGCCATACCTTTGTTTATAACTTGCACAACATAAAATGATTTCCACACTACTGTAGACACGTGATGGTCAAAGGCTAGAGTACTGTCTATGTGTTTTGCCAAGTCCCTGAATACTGGATTGACTCTTTAGGGTGTGTTGACAATAATATAGTAACCACGAGTGAATGACTTCCTGAAGGATACTATTATGCATTTCTTGGCATTTAGTTTTAGTCCATGACTCTGAAACCAGTTATTTGTCTGTGTCAGCCCTTCATGGAGAACATTTGTGTCAGTGGGGGATTGTATGACAGCTCCTAATTTGCAATCATCTGCAAATTTAGTCAGCCAGAGGCTACTGATTTCAGAGAAGTAAATGACAAAAAGGAGAGGTCTCAGGACTGATCCCTGAGGGAATCCACTTGTGACTGGTCTCTTTGTAGAATTGGACTCCCCAGTTCTAAATTCATGGATCCTGCCTGTCAGCCAGCTGGCTATCCACCAGTTTACATAAGGATTTATCCCTAAACTCTTGAATTTGTCAAAAATGCCTGAGTAGAGTATTCTGCCAAATGCCTTGGCCATGTCAAAGTAGGTCAAGGTAGGCAGTGTGAACCATTTTGCCCTCATCCATTTGCTTCACTCATTCATTTGGTACAAATATAGAAAACCTAGTTGTGAACTAAATATAGGTAGACTCTCAGTAAGAAGGATTCATAACAACTTAAGGAAATGCATAATACCTTACAGAAGGTAGAAATTTTGAAAAGCAGCAGTGATTCAGAAAAAGTTAGATGAATATGCTTGTGCTTGATATCTTTAAAATTAATGTTGAATAGATTTGTATGTCTGTTCTATTTTTGAGTGAAAAAACTGGGTAAATAAAGGCAATGCGGTAAAGGACATTTGAAGAACACATATTATGACATCATCAAACTGCATGGCATCACTGCAGAGTATAATGACTTGAAATGATTAACATGTCAGAAGATGGT
>NC_056732.1:1666753660-1666803660 GCF_019279795.1 Protopterus annectens
CAACAAAGAGGACACAGATGTAGGAGGCAGGTGTCATATCAACAGCGGCCTATCATTGACACCTGAGCTGCTGCTAACATCAGTCTGATTTCCCTAACATAATCTGTATTTCACTGTGGATGAATTATTATTTTAAATTTACTGATGTGTGTATGTGCATATAGTATGCACGTAGCCAGCACATGGATGGGAAACTTTTCTATGTGCCATCTATTGCTTTGTTTTAGGGCACCTGGGGGAAATCAGTACACAATGGCTATACAGCTTGTACTTACATTTGTCTTTGCTGTGAGGAGAGAGTAAAGTACTATGTTTGTGGGAACTGGAAGGAAACCAGAGGACTTAGAAAACGCATGCTGACATTCATTCATTCATTCATTCATTCATTCATTCATTCATGCATTTATTTATTTGCTTGCTTGTCTAATTATTTGTTTATTGCCATTTGTTGACCAGGAAATTCTGACTGGGCAAGAAATCCTTTTCAGCAGAGGCAGGCTCTGGAAGAAAACCTTCAGAATATAATTTTTTATAATGAAACAAAAGGGGGCACACACACACACACACACACACACACACACACACACACACACACACACACACACACACACACTCTAGAGGCATGTTTACATTCATTTAAGTAATACAATAAGCATTCATTAAAAATGGATAAAGAGTTCCCCAGATACAATTATAACATTATATAAAACATTAAGATTCCTATGACTGGAGTGAAAAATAAGGCCCATTAGATTACTACTTATGCATAACTATGTGTTGTTAGAGAAGAATGTAAACCTATCTGAGGTAGTCATAGACATATATATGTATGTGTGTGTGTGTGTGTGTGTGTGTGTGTGTGTGTGTGTGTGTGTGTGTGTATATCTATATATATATATATATATATATATATATATATATATATATATATCTACACACACACACACACACACACACACACACTCATATATACATGCACACACTCATATATATATATATATATATATATATATATATATATGTACACAGAGAGAGAGAGAGAGAGAGAGATAAATATATATTGTACAGATAAATTTTAGACAAGTGACTAGGAAAGAGACATGGAGAGAACTTGCAAATTCCAGAAAGACTGACTGTCAGTCAGGATTGAACCCCAGCTGTGAGAAAGAAACATTAAGTATTAAACTACTATGCTTCACACAATTCTCTTGTCATTTGTATGCTAATCTACTACATTTTGTTAATCAGACAAACCCAAAGGGAATAAGTCATGTTCATAGGTTCATAGGTTCATAGGTAGATACTAGGCTATCTGCCCTAGGGCATTTACAAGCCTAGCCAGAGTATGTTTGGCTTTCGCCACCCTTTTAGATTAGATGACTGTGCCCCAGTATAGTAGGTCACAGAAGATAGCCCATTTAAGGTTAGTTTAAAGTGCCCCTGTCTAGCAGTGACACAGAGGAGATCCCAGGGATAAATCTACGGTCTCCCATCCAATCGTCAAGATTCTTCTTGAAGAGAGTCATTGAGGGGCTCTGCCTAACATGGATTGGGATTTTGTTCCAGAGTGAGGGGAGCCTCTGGGATATGAATCTGTCTCTCCAGCATGTCCTATTTATTTCTGTGCTGAGGTTTAAGTCACTGGAGCGTGTAGCTCTAAGGGATTTGGAATTCCTGAGATGGAGCATGTCCATTAATTCTGGGTTGGACATGGCTTTATACGTCAGGCACAGATTGCCTCTGAGTAGGCTGTAATCAACTGAGTAGAGCTGGAGTTTCTTTAGTCTAACTGCATAGGGCATCTGCTTGAGTTCCTTAATCCTCTTGGTGAGGTACTTTTGGGGTCTTTCTAGTTGTTGCAGGTGTCGGGTAAGGTACATCCCAAATGGGGCATTGTATTCAATTATGGGCCTGATGAGTGATGTTTCAGTGAAGAGTGGAGAAAAACGCTCCACATACAATAACATTACACTATTTACATCAGACACATGACTCATCGTGATGCATATGGAGCTTACACCAAGATAGTGCTTATACAGGATCCAAATATATAACAATGTTAGCTCAAAACAGGATAAGATGATGCATATTCTTACATTGCACCAAGACAAATAAAGATGTACATCGAGATTGATTGCAAAAGTAAAGTGTTTGAATGGCATACAAGCAGAATCTTTAAAGAAAATCAACAAAATGTTGCAGAGTATTTCTCTGATAGTCATCAGAGAAAACTTGTTGATTTAGACTGTTATTTGTAATTTGTTTATTTGTATTTATAATTTATAGAGCAAGTGACTGTGCTGATCTATGCTAGATGTGATTCAGCCATAGCACAGGAAATGAGTAGCAAAACCCTATTTTAGGAAGAGTGCATACAGTGTATCACATTTAGACATCACTGCTACATAGTACAGAGAGAAACTCACACGTGGTAGATTGCAAGGCACCAATATCTAGGGAGTCTGGGGTGTACATGACAAGTAAGAAGAAATAATCCTGTTTGCAGGTTGGGGAAGCAGCTTATGGCCTGATGATCATAATGGACACACAGTTATACCATACATGAATCTGACTTCACCATTTGTACATATAGACTGCTTTTGAATAAACTTCTGGCTCTGTATGCTTTATATGCTTCACCTACAGTGACAGTTTATTCTAGAAGTTGGATGTCCAGGCATGTGCCTTGTATTTTCTAGGTACTGAAATGTTTCAAGCATATCTTCTGACATAGGCTGAATGAGTACACTTCTAAGTTCTGTAGTAATGGATTAGTCCTGAGGGTGTATTCTCTCATGGGAGCTGTGTAATGGAGTGGAAGGTTAGTGTACCGGGTGCAGCCTTGGGTGACAGTAATGCACTAGGTGATATAGAATGGATTGGGATATCCACAGCTAATCTGTGAGTTGACAGAATTAAAAGCAGGACGGTCATGTGCTCTTGTTGTTGACATCAGGTATGTCATAACAGTTTGATCAGACTGCAGGTGATTCTATTTTCACATGTAATTCTTGAACCCTAGTGCTGATGCTATAGACCTTACTGCCCTGTTATACGGGACCTAAGGAACATACATAGCTGTTTGTTTAGCAGACGGAGCAAACAGAGCCATAGTATGTGTAGAATGCCAGGTCACTAACTTCAGATTGGAACATCCAAGCAATTACTGAATTTAATAAGACAAATGTTACTTTACTATTTTGCTGAACTGACAGAAACAGTTTGATATGAAGTCTACCTATGAGGATAAACACTGAAGCTCAGCTTGCAGTGTTTTTATTTTTTTCAGATACCAGTGGCAGGAAGTTTTTTATCTTTTTTTAAGTAAGGGATGTGGATAGCTATGTGAGATGATAGCTCTTACATGAGGGAAACAGATGTGCAATGTGAGATCTATGAAATCATGTAAATGACTAGAAAGGTCTTATTTTAGTGAATTAGACTCTATTATTCACAAGAGCCGCAGTAGTGCAGCAGTAGCATTGTTGCCTCACAGCAAGAGGTTCTCCCGTTCGATTCTCAGCTGGAGCACCTTCTGTGTGGAGTCTGCATGTCCTCCCCGCGGTTGAGTGGCATTCGAAAGATGTGTGAATGGGCATGCCTTCATTGAAGGTTGGACGTCGGGCTGGCACCTCGGCACTGTAAAAATCTACTGTCAATCACTAGTGGACCGGAGTTCCGCTGTGGTGACCCCTAACCGGGAAAAGCTGAAAGAAGAACAAGACTCTATTATTCACACAAAGGCACTGGAGCCAAACTGTGGTAAAGAATACAATACATGAAGATATTGTATCTGTAACAAAACAAAGTGCAACAAAATTATATTTCACAGCAACAATGTAGGTAACAAGGCAAAATAGTTTTGGGGAACATGAGCAACATAAACAATGCAACTAAGCAGACTTTCCTGCGTGGAGGGATTGAACCCTGACTTGACACAAGCTATTTTTTTCTAGTTGCTTTATTCATTACCAGTTTTTACAAAGTCAGTTCATGGTTCACCATTCTTTCTGCTGGCTTACCTAAATATTCCTTTGATGTTCTTTATACACACCTTTATCTTTTTTACCTTCAGGATACACAACAGACACAGCCCACTACCAGAAGTCACATTTCCAAGGTCTCGTTGTCTATTTTGTTTCCTCCTCTCTCATCTTTTTCTTACCTACTCATCCTCCTCTAACTATTGGCTCTTACTGTTATTATTTTTTGCATTGGCCTTGATGATCCCTCATTCATCTTTCATTTCTCTGCAGTTCACTAGGTCTATACTTCATCATTTTCTTTTCCACTACTTGTCTTTCCTATTTTTTTTGTATTTATGCATCCTTTGTTTCGATTGCAAATCCATCCTACCCTGGTGATTTTCATAAAACTTGCTCTTTTTATTTGGTTTTATTTTTCCTCTATGGTCCCCATGAGTTTTAAATTGTCTTCCCATATTATACTTGACAACTTGATACCTGACACTAATTCTTCCAAATTTACTTTGCACCGACCCTCTGCTTTCTACACAGATGGCTAGAGTGTTCCCAAATGCTCTTCTTACCACTGTTGTGTCCTGCATCAACTTTAATGTTAACGTATTGCTGACCTTCACTTTTGTCACACTTCTGTCTGTTTTCTGCTTTCTTAGTAGTTTTAATATTCATAGGAGGTTACTACACTAATGGCCCTGGACCCCTTATAAGCCTAACCATATTTATCCCAAGCTGCCCCAATTGTCGGTGGTTATGTGAGTGAAGTTTGCAGAGGTAAGGGTCTATGGTAGTTAATACCAACTTCTTCTGTCCAGGAGGGACATGAGCACCACCCCATGAGTGAATTTGCGGTCACCCATCCATTGACCTAGGTTGTGTTTGAGGAGGCTCAGGGAGGGGCTCTGTTTCATGTGAATTAGAAGTTTGTTCAAAAGACATGGTAGTCTCTAGGAGATGTTACTATCTCTCCAGTATGACCTGTTCATATCATGGCCAAAATTTCTTTCCACTCTGGATGTTTTCATAATGTTGGATTTAAGTGCTACACCTTCCTTTGTTCTAATATTTCATGCTGGGTATCCCTTCACTTTCCTCTAATTCTCTCATTTCAAGCTGGTTTGCAGCATTTCATGTCTCTTCCTTTTTTCTGGAGCTCTTTATTCCTATTCCCTGGTGGTATTCCATTACTTCCATCATTATAGTTTAGTTTCTTCTTTTTGTTTTCAGGGGAATATAAACATTCCACGGACCCTGGAAACTATCGCCCCATAAGCCTGACTAGCTTAGTCTGCAAGGCTATGGAGAGGATCATCGTGGAGCTCATAAACAAAGACATCGGGGACCTACAGACACTAGATCCTACCTAATTTGGCTTCGTCAAGGGCAGATCCAGCCTTTTGAACCTGGTTGACTTCTTTGAAACAGTCACCAAAGCCATAGATGAAGGGAAGATAGTCCACACAGCCTATATAGACCTAGCAAAGGCATTTGACACAATACCCCATGCGGGCATCATAGATAAGCTATCCAGCTTAAATATAAACCCCTATGTCACAAGATGGGTCGTAAACTGGCTCAAAGACAGAACCCACAGAGTGAGAGCTGCTGGAGCCATGTCAGACTCGAAACCAGTCACATGTGGTGTCTCACAAGGTTCTGTCCTGGGACCACTCTTGTTTGGTATATACTGTTCCAAGGTACAGGCCAACGTAGGAGGACTATGGCTCACCAAGTTCGCAGATGACTGCAAACTGGGTGCCATAATCAACTCTCCAGCTGACACAAACATCCTTCAAAAAGGTCTCACAGAGATGGATAACTGGTGCCAGAGCCATGGTCTAAAGCTAAATGCCAAAAAGTGTATAGTCATACCCTTTGGGTTGGGAGGGTGGCCTAATGGTTAATGTTTGCCTTACAAACACAAGGTACAGTGAATCTCACAGGGGATAATTGGCTGGGCTTAAAAAATGCAGGTGCAGTTAGCCTAGTAGTAAAAAATAACTTATAGTCATACCCTTTGGCAAAACAATGTGCCCACAAACTACCACATAGGCGGTAAACCATTAAGTACAAAGAAAGTAATTAGGGATCTGGGGACCCAAGTTGATAGCAATCTCTCCTTTGACAACCACATTGCCAAAGTGGTTAGAAAGACCTTCTACATGGCCCACCTCATCATGAAAGGATTCACATCTAGATCAAGAGAGGTAATCGTGCCCCTTTATTCATCCCTCATCAGGCCCATCATAGAATACAATGCCCCTTTTGGGATGTACCTTACCCGACACCTGCAGCAATTAGAAAGACCCCAAAAGTACCTCACCAAGAGGATCAAGGGACTCAAACAGATGCCATATGCTGCTTGGTTAAAAAAACTCCAGCTCTACTCAGTTTCATACCGCCTACTTCGAGGCGATCTATGTCTGACATATAAAGCTATGTCCAATCCAGAATTAATGGACATGCTCCACCTCAGTAAATCTAAATCCCTTAGAGCCACACGCTCGAGGGACTTGAACCTCAGCACAGAAATAAATAGGACTTGCTGGAGGGACAGATTCATAACCCAGAGGCTCCCTTCACTCTGGAATAGAATTCCAGTTCATGTTAGGCAGAGCACCTCATTGAATCTCTTCAAGAAGAATCTTGATGAGTGGATGGGGGATCATAGGTTTGTTCCGGGGATTACTTCTGTGTCACTATTAGACAGAGGCACAGTAAACTAAACCGTAAAAAGGGCACAGTATACTCAAATCAAGGGGTGGCGTAAGCCAAACAAAATCGGGCTAGGCTTATAATTGCCCAGGGCAGATAGCCTAGTATGAACCTATGAACCTATGAACCTATTCACAGTATGATTCATTTACCTCCTCACTCTCACCTGACCAATAAATATCTCCCCCTGATTCATCCACCTTCTCTGATTCTATAAATCACGGGGCTCCACTTCTTCCCCCTTTTGGTGCATTTGTATACTGCCCTTCCCTGAATCCCTTCTTTACTAGCCTTTCATCCTCACTATTATTTAAATTAATTTCTTATACCCTTATTATGTCCACTTTACAATACACTGTATCTGTGAGACAATTTACATCCCAAGTTACCGACCTCAGAGTCATTTCACATTGTCTACACACCTCTTTCCTTCTTTGTTTTCATTTTTACCATCCTTTCTACAATTAAACAACCTCTAATACACTTCAGATGTGCCCTGTTCTGTGATTATTTTATCTGCTCTTCCGTCCTTTTTAACAGCTTTAATCTATTAATAAATTTTAACTCCAACCTAGTTATGTATCCAACTATGTACATCGCCTCCTTCTTCTTAGCCCCATATTCTTTTTTCTTTGTAATAGGCTAGCACTCATTTTATCACCCTTGCTTTCAAATGTTATACCCTTGCTCTCCCCCCCTTCTCTATTTTTTGATTCTGCTACTCTGGCACATTCTCTCACCCCATGTTCCTACATCTTTTATTCTACTTTCCATCCTATAACTGTTTTCCATTTTTTGTAGATTTTCTAGACAGACTTCACTTATCATAGCCTTCACTTTACGTATAGTCTCTTTTCATGTGCCCTCATTACCCCTCTTAAATTGGTATTCTTTTATTTTCTTAGATGTTCCTTTCCCATCCACTTCACTGACTTCTGTCTTCCGTTTCCTTCTTATATTCTCACAATGATTTCCTCCTTTCCTCCATGCTTCAGTCTCCCCTATTTATCCCTTATGCTTTGTTCCCCTTCCCATGCTTTTGAATATAAAATTAAAATGTTTTTCATCTGTTTAATATGAGCACATTTCTCTGTTTTATCCAGCTTTTCCCATTGCATAGTTTTGATTTCTTCCAATTCAGTTTCCCCACCTCTGTCTGTTCTTACCCTAACCTTCTTTCAGTTGCTCATTTTTAATCATTATACCACTATCTTTCAAAACTAAGATATAGTATTTTTACCGTACTGTTTTAAGTTTATCTCAGTTGTTCATCTCACCATACTTTATCTCCTCCCACTACTTTATTAGCTAACCTTTACTTAGATATAGTTTACATTTTATATTTGTTGTACCCCTCAGCAACTGCCCAGTGCATTGCAGAAACATCCAAGCAATGCAGATTTGGCAGACAGATCAAGGTACTTGTGAATAATCTAAACGGGCAGCCACTTTTAAGTTACCCACCCTGAGGGTAAAGTGCTTTTTCTTCTGTTTCATATGTTTGGACTGCAGCTCAAGTAACACCTGGCAGGCAACGAGGAACAATGCTTAAATGCTATAAACAGGAGGTG
This sequence comes from Protopterus annectens, assembly GCF_019279795.1. NCBI lineage: Eukaryota > Metazoa > Chordata > Ceratodontiformes > Protopteridae > Protopterus > Protopterus annectens. The sequence continues at coordinate 1,666,761,927 of NC_056732.1, forward strand.
ACACCAAAGGTTGGACTCTACCCATGGCTCAGGTGTGTTAAAATGTGCACCCATTCTAGGCTTGGTACTGGTGATACTGCACTGTTCCTAATGGAAGGAGAACATGCAAATGCAAAATTGGTGGTCCACTCCTTATGTGTGAAAGTAGCAATTTCTCCTCCACCAAAAACTAGAGACACCAGCCAGATACTAGCTGGAGGTTACATTGATAAAATATACATTAAGATAAATAAATACATCAGCTTAAAAAGGAAATAAATGCAGTAAATTCACACAAACTGAGGGAAGTAGTTCATGGGATATCTACATAACCTAGCTAATACTATGGAAAAAAAAAACAATTTAACAAAGAAGCACTTGATAGCCCTCCCCTAGCAGATGTAAATGTGTTCTGCCTAAAACTGAGCATGGATGTCTAGAATAACCTACAACAGGCATAAACATCAGTTAGTGATACTTCATCTGTAGACATCAGTAAAAATACTGACTAAATATTCTGCATGAAACTAAACACAGATGTCTAAAATAACCTAGGATGGGTATGAACTTCAGTCAGTGATACTTCATATATAAATATCAGTAAAAATATGAAAATACCAAATATATACACAAATGCCTCTTGGCACACAATAGCCAACAGCCTGGGCCCAAATTGTTGCAACAAAAGGCAGAGAAAAAAAAGTACAAATAAAAATCAATCAGGATAAATATTCCCAAGAACCAGACTACAGTTTAAGAAAAATAATGTGACCCTTTGGTGCCAGTTCACTTAGTTTAGAGTCCCTAGATTAGCTCAGTTACCAGTGCAGCTGCAGTGGATAAGTGGTGGTTTCTTCTGTTTCCAAAAAATCATATGACGTGCGCATTTTATTGTGTCACAATGTCTGTCAATTTAGAGGACAGGGCGTTCTCTTGTTTGTTGGCATTAATGTGGCATCTCCGCCTCAGAAACAAATACAAATGTACCTAACTCAGACACTGGTACGTTCCTGCATTGCCGATGTTCATGAAACATTGTTCAGTGTAATGAGGAAATGCTGTTCTTTATAGACAAAACCTTTTCCTCAGGATCTGCAGCACTTACATCTCTCGAAGGCCTTTCCGCCGCCCTTCTGCTTTACTCTTCTTGTTTTTGTTGTTCTAGTTTCATGATGATGTTGGTGAATAACCTGTTTTGAACAACTGTACTCGTATTGGCAACTTTATGAATGTATACATCATGCTGCAGTAACAAGTGGACTCTGCAGCTCTGTAAAACACTGATGCTACTCGTCTTATTACTGTTCTTTATGGTTCTGCATTTTAAGTACTCCTAGTTTCCCCTGTAAAAGGGCATCTGCCTGAGTGGAACCACTATCCCCTTAATTCTCGCTTATATGGTCACTTCATGTACATCTCCGTATGTATCATCCTCCTGTGCTAAATCTGACCATAAGTCAGTGACCTTTTTCTTTGAAACTGGTGGTACTTCCATTGTAAATACTTTTGTGTTTGGGACTTCTGAAAAGCAAACCTTCTTCAGTTAATTGATAACATAAATAAATTCCTCTGCAGTCTGCAGTCGTCTTCCTCTGGATCCCATTGCTAAAGCTGTTGACACTGCCTCTGACTTCCACTACCACTTAAATAGTTGTATTTATCAGGTAGTCCCTATCTGCACCAAATATAAGAAGTTTAAAAACAACCCCCATGGTAAAATACTTATATAAATAACTTATATAACAAGAGAAAGAAATTGTTTAATGCTTATAAGAGGTTTCATTCTGCTCACCTTATGACCACACTTAAGCAAAGAAGAAAAGAGCTTAAGGGAACCATTAGGGAGATCAAAGTTGAGTATGAACTTAAAATAGCCACTAAAACTAAAAATAGCTGCAAATCTTTCTTTAGCTATGTCAGGAAGTTAAGAACTTATACCCAACAATGTTCAGCGCTAGTCCACAATAATATTAAACTCTTTGACCCAAGGGAAATACTTAATATCCTAGCTAACAAATTTAGTGCAAATTTTACTCCACCCCCAGTTATATCTACCCCACATACTCCACCCCCAGTTATATCTACCCACATACTCCACAAACCCAGCCACCCCCTTTAATTACTATGGAACACATTCTCCAAGCCCTCTCAAAAGCTGGGAACACGTCATCCATGGCTTTGATAATATACTAGGTTGCCTGTTTTTCAATGTCAAATATGGCATGTCTGAACCTCTGCTTAACCTCTTTAAGCTATGTCTCTACAACGGTAGCATTTGTGAAGCCTGCAAAAACAACTGTTGTAGTACCATTACACAAGAGATGTACTCACATTCTCACTAGCCTCATCTCTTAACCATGAACCCTCATCAATTCCTCGTTGTCAGAGAAGGGTCATCTTTCCTTAACCTCATTAATTTCCTTGAAAATAATCACTAAAGCAGTGGGTAACAGTTATGCAGTATATGCAGCATATCTGGACTGGGTAAGTCCTTTGACATTATTCCCCATGCAAGCATTATTAAAAGAATTGTAAATCTGAACATAAATCCTTATGTTGTGTGCTGAATACCTAACTGGTGGTCTGACAGAATCCACGTATGCAGGGTTACTGGTTCCACGTCAGAAAGCAAAACTGTTATCCGTGGTGTACCACGGGGCTTAGTTTTGGTCCCTCTCTTATGTGGTATCTGTTTCACACACCTTCAGGTCAATACCCCTGGCCTATGTTTATCTAAGTTCACAGATGACTGTAAATTAGGTGTTGTTATTTGATTTTCTACTGACTCACAATTGCTCTAACGTGAGTTAGACCATGTTAACAAATTGTGCAAGAATAATGGTCACAAATTAAATGTGAAATAAAATGTGGTATAGATCATACCTCTCAACTGTACAGAATTTTGCAAATGTCCAGATTTTTTTCCTCATATTTTTGGCTTGTTTCTCATAAAATTGTGGTTTTCTGGCAAATCATTGAGGGTTGAAGTTGGAAAATAATGACAAACGTTTGAGTTTCAGACTTCATGTCTTCAGAAAAAGTCATGCAAATGCAAAACCTATTGGAACGTCCAGAGAGGTTCCTCACTAAAAGAATACAGGGCATAAGCAATATGTCCTATGCTGACTGCCTCAAGGTCCTATCCCTGTATTCTGTCCCCTACAGGCTTTTGAGGGGATATCTATGCCTGGCATACAGGGCATTGTCAGACCCCACACTGATGGACCTCCTGCATATCCATAAAACAAACAGTACCAGAATTACCTGTTCTAAAGACTTAAACCTTACCTATGATACAAATAGGACCTGCTGGAGAGATAGGTAATGTATGTCTATGGAACAGGCTCCCCATCCATGTGAAGCAGAGTTCCTACCTAATCCAATTCAAGTGCAACTTGGACAACTGGATAGGAAATCGGAAATTCATCCCTGGTTTGGCACCTATGTCTCTGATGCAAACAGGTAACCTGTAAATGGTTATCTCCCAGGCCCATACTTACACTTATCAAGGATATCAGAACTTGTCAGAGATATGGGATGCATGGCTAGGCTTAAAAAGGCCCTTGTGGTCATTAGCTTAGTAAACGCCTATGAACCTATTATTCCAGCAACTTTCTAAGTTTGTAAAGTGATATTAAAAAGGTATCCATAGTTTACGGCCTTTGTCCCCCCAATATTTATGGCTTTGTCTAAATTTGTTGCTCTAAGAGGTTGAGAGGTATGTATAGTTCATTTTGGTAAACAAAACATTTTTGCATACTATATAAGTGATACACCGGACCAGTCAGACACTGTCATAAGGGACCTAGGCACCATTGTTAATAATTCTTTATCTGATAGCCAACCACCGGTGTGAAAATTGGCTCCAGATGATTGTCAGTGTCGAAGTGACACCCCAATCCACTGCCCAAAAATGGGAAAAAGTGATTTTGGTGGATAGATGGATGGATTTTGTCATCATGTCTCTGCAGTAAATCAGAAAGCCGTTTGCTTGTCTCACCCAATTTCCAAACGCATCTCCTCACGAGCCAAAGAAATCCTAATTCTCCTTTACTGACATCTCATCGGACTGACTGCTGAATATAAGGCATCTTTTGATATGTACTTGTCTAAACATGTCATAGAGCTTGAAAGACCTCATGGATTCATAACTAAAAAGATCTGAGGTCACAAAAATCTTAGCTATCACAACAGACTAGCAGCCCTCTCTTTGTACTGAGGCTGTTGTGCAATTCTCTGTCAAGATCTGTGTGTGGCCTTTCCAGCCATGAATGATACAACTCTCATTGATCTCCTATTCCGTCAAGGAACAAATGGTACTTCAAATATTGTTATATTGTTTAAAGGAACAAAACCTTCATTAATAGCTGAACAACACGTGTTGGTGGGATAGAGTCATATCACACACAGGGGTGGCTCATGGTACAGGCTGCTGGGCTGCAGCACCTCAAATTAACGAAAAAAAAATGTTAAATTAAAAAAGCTGAATTTCTAACTTTCTGTTTTGTTGTGAGGATGCCCAAAACAAAAGGAAAAATACAGCTTAATACACTTGCAGTGCTGTTTTCAAAACAGTACCACATCAGCCTTACCCCACCAAGTGACATAGCTTTGAGGATGTCAGAAATGTAACTCAAGAAGCATCTTTCCAGACTAATGCATGAAGCAGTGAGCCCCTCCTATTGGCTCAGGCTACCACATGTGACTGAGACAAATTGAGACTAAAAGAAAGGATTAAAATGCAAGTGCTTAGGAAAAATCACTGAAATCATTTTTTTAAGAATATATTTGTCTAGGGCTCCATTTCAGCTAAGGCTGGCCTTGTTGATTGCAAGTCAGACATCTGATATATATATATATATATATATATATATATATATATATATATATATATATATATATATATATATATATATATATATATATATATATATATATATATAGAGAGAGAGAGAGAGAAAGAGTCCGTAAAGTGGCTATAATGAGTGAGTGCATACTGCATTTCTGTGAAGGAAAGTGAATGACTGTATCTATTACCTGTAATCAAAGAACAGACACAGTGAATGGCCGTGTCTACTGTTTGATTACAAGCAATGGTCATTGACCTGCTGTAATACAGACCCATCCTATTCAAGTTAGCCCCGCCCTTTCAATTGTTTCATGCATCCCTATTTGCTTTGAATTTTCAGTTACCACTGATCCCGATTTATTTCTAACCTGTGGAACACTCACTTCTACTACACATCAAACAGAATAGCATCCTTGCAAATTTCAAAGTAAACTTAGATAATTGGATGGGCAGCCTCAACGTCTCCCCCAGTCTATGTTGCCTTGCCTCAATGAGGCTGAAGGGAACGTTTGGATATGCATTTTTGGCTATGCTTCCAATGGTCTGCATACTGATTGCCTAGTACTTGCCTAGGAATTTATGAAGCTATGAATAAGAAATTGCTGGAAAAAAAAAACAGATTACTAAGAAGGCTGGAAGAGGTGAAAATACAGATAGTGAACAACTATGAGCAAAAACACTGAATGACCTCTCCAAGCAACCACGAGCAAAAACACCGAATGACCTACCCATGCAACCATGAGCAAAAACACCGAATGACCTACCCAAGCAACCACGAGCAAAAACACAGAATAACCTACTCAAGCAACCACAAGCAAAAACACTGAATGACCTACCCAAGCAACCACGAGCAAAAACACAGAATGACCTACCCAAGCAACCATGAGCAAAAACACTGAATGACCTACCCAAGCAACCACGAGCAAAAACATAGAATGACCTACCCATGCAACCACGAGCAAAAACACCGAATGACCTAACTGAGCAACCACATATTAAGTTTCAGGCATAGTAGTTAGAAGAGTAAATACCTTCTGAAGATGAGAAACCTATTAAACAGCCTCACAGCAGGTTAGATGATGTTAACTAGCAGTGTAGAGTCTAGGCCTATCACTGTAGAAAGCAGTATCATTTGGGTCAGCTGTGTAAGATACTACCCAAGCAACCACGAGCAAAAATACCGAATGACCTACCCATGCAACCACGAGCAAAAACACCAAATGACCTACCCAAGCAACCACGAGCAAAAACACAGAATGACCTACACAAGCAACCACGAGCAAAAACACCGAATGACCTACCCAAGCAACCACGAGCAAAAACACAGAATGACCTACACAAGCAACCACGAGCAAAAACACCAAATGACCTACCCAAGCAACCATGAGCAAAAATACAGAATGACCTACCCAAGCAACCACGAGCAAAAACACTGAATGACCTACCCAAGCAACCACGAGCAAAAACACAGAATGACCTACCCATGCAACCATGAGCAAAAACATCGAATGAACTACCCGAGCAACCACATATTAAGTTTCAGTCATAGTAGTTAGAAGAGGAAATACCTTCTGAAGATGAGAAACCTATTAAACAGCCTCACAGCAAGTTAGATGATGTTAAGTAGCAGTGTAGAGTCTAGGCCTATCACTGTAGAAAGCAGTATCATTTGGGTCAGCTGTGTAAGATACTGAAGGTATCATTTGGGTCAGCTGTGTAAGATACTGAAGGTGATGTGGTCGGATGTTCATTAAAAAGAATCCCCTAGAGGTGTGGTAGGAGAAAAGAAACTAGAGTCAGCTACAGTACAATATATTTTCAAATGTATCAAAGGCATACATGAGAAAAAGAGTGGTGTTTTAAAAAGAAAAATGCTCTTCCAGAAAATGAGGTGAAGTTTTAATGTTGGAATGATAAAGACCTTTAAAAACCACGAGATAATATTTTTCATAGGATGGTCAGGAGTGAAGAAAGCAATTAAGCAGATGTAGAGACAGTCAGAAACATCTGGAAAATCAAAAATCCATATGAGAAGCCCAAAGAAGCTTAAAAACATAAAAGGGTAGTAAACGCAGCACTTGAGGTATAGCCTGTATAATCCAGAAGAATGCAGACCATTTTAGCAGCACAGTGAAGTTAAAAAAGCACAAATTATGTTGGGCATTACAGAAAACTCAACCTGCACCATCCAATAGAATGGTAACCATTGTGTGAACACTGTGAGTTTTAAAAGCACAGATTATGTGGCTTATCACAGAGAACTTAACCTGCACAGGCCATCAGCCGCACTACGATTTGCAAAGCACACCTGGCAACAGATATAGGGTATTACACAGAACACAATCCCAGGAAGATCAAGGGACCAGTTCATAATCAAGTGCAGTGATTCAGATATAAGTCAGCAGGAATTATAGCCCTATATTCTGACTGGTCAATCATGAAAAAAGTAAATTTTTATCAATAATTCTGAACCTCTCTACTGTTACTCAGTCCCAAAGAGGAACAAAACAAGATGAAATGAGTACACCTATATTCTTGGCCACCCTGGATGGAAATACTCAACTAGGCAAGGGTGAGAGGGGAGCAACACTGCCCCCAGTGTAGGACAACAAGCAGGTAGCAGTGCTGAGTTATCAATGGCTCCTTGCTGCACAGGATAAAAGCAACTGCCTAAGTATGACAGCTGTTGAAGGTTTGCTGTATTTCCTGACAGAGTGCTATCCATGACCCACTGTGAAAGCAACTGATGGCTTGTTAGTAGGGACTGAATGCACACCAGAATGACTTTCACCCCTTTGTATTATGCAACCTTTAGTTCAAACACACCTTCTTTGCTTCAGAGTGTATGCTGAAGATGTGGCAGGTATTCAGTCTCACATCAGTGAACTTCCATAGATATATATATATATATATATATATATATATATATATGTATATATATATATATATATATATATATATATATATATATATATATATATATATATGTATATATATCTTAGGATTGGATGCCAGAGGGCAGAGGAGGGGTCTGAGTAGGTTGTGTACCCACGGATGTTCCTCTAAAGCCTGTTTATATATATATATATATATATATATATATATATATATATATATATATATATATATATATATATCCAGAGCTGAAAAATATTGTGAAGGCTACACAAGGAACATACATTTTTCAGACCTAAGAAACAGTAAAGAAACATTTGAAAGGGTGTGTGTTTGCATGTGTGCGTGCCTTTGTCTAAGGGATTATCTATAAATTAAATAATATGAACTTATTTGCATTTCTATAACATTACACTGATTGGCTGACAAATGACAAACATCTTTCATCACAACCATATAAAAACTGAAACGGTACACAAAGTGATACTACTATCCTGCAGATCACAGACACCAGGCCTGCGTGCAAAACACCTGACAAGTGTAATTCACAGTGTTCCAGTAACTGTAGCCCTGAGTACAGAATCTTTCAGGATGTTTGCTCGGTAAGTACCTGCTATGCTAGACTTGTTAACCAAGTTCTGTAGAGCTACAGCATTTGTGCTTATATATTCTTTGTGAATAAATCCCACATCATCATCCAAAAGGTTTTTTGTAAAATATACCCTGAAAAGAAAAAAAAATGTTTTTACAATTTAATTTGGTGTTTGTCATTTGCCAGACAAGCAGTGTAATGTTACAGAAATGCAAATGAAGTTGCATTATTTAGTTTACCAGTAATCCCTAAAATACTGGCACCCACAGCTGCACAACTTTCAAGTGAACCTAAGAACGTATTTTACTTTTGGAATTACCCTGCAGGACTGCTTTCTGAGTAGCATTAGCATTTCCTCTGTATATATTTGTGTCAACAGTTAGGGGAAGTTCTGTGATGCCCTGGCCAAATTTACCCTAGTAGCATAAATACCATCTTAAGTCTCCCACCCGGACAACAAAGAGTAATAAATAAATCTCCCTCTTTCTTCAGCAAAAATAAATTACTTTATATCGTAGAATTTTGAAATGTATTTAATTTAAAGTCTATAGATTCTATACTGTCTTCTTGATAGTGCGCTTATATTTTTCCATCATTTTTGTCACGCTCTGCTTTTTAAACATGTTTCTGAGTAGTATCCCACATTACTAATAGAAGTGGGAAGACTAATGTGCTGTTTAGCATTCACATTTTATGGTAAGTAGATGTCCATATTTTCAGCTGGATGCTTCTATTTTTAAGGGCATTTGTTCCTATTTTCAGTGTCTGCAGGTTGAGAAGTTCATAGTTTCACAGGTTCATAGGAGGTTACTAGGCTAATGGCCCAAGCCCTTTACAAGCCTAGCCATGTTATACCCATGTTCCCTAATTGAGCTTGGTTATATGGTCATTGCTCGCTGAGTGACTCTATCATGAGCACCAACTGCCCCTGTCCATGACAGACATAGATGCAACCCACGTGCTGAATTTACGGACTCTATTCCATTTGTCTAGGTTGCACTTGAATAAGGTTATTGAGGATCTCTGCTTAATGTGAATTGGGAGTTTATTCCACAGGATCAGCAACCTTTGAGAGATATATCTGTCTCTCCAGCATGTTCTGTTAATGTCACAGGCTAGGTTGAGATCCCTGGAGTTAGTGATTCTTGTCCCATTTGATTTGTGCATGTGCAGCATTTCCATTAAGGCAGGGTCAGAGACTGCTCTGTTGGCCAGGCACAAGTTGCTTCTCAGCAGCCTGTAGGATACAGAGTACAGTGACAGGTATTTCTTTCTTTCCATGTAGGTTATGTTTTGCAAGCCCTGAATTTTCTTGATGAGAAACCTCTGTGGTCTCTCCAGCTGCTGCAGGTGTCTGGTGAGGTACATGCAAAAGAGGTGTTGTACTCTATCAGTTGTCTGATGAGCATCGATTACAGAGGAATTATAACATCTTTAGTCTTGGATATGATGCTCTTACTTATGGGATGCGCAAAGTAGACGGCTTTCCTTACCGCTGTGGACACATGGTGATCGAAGTTTAGATTGCTAAGAAACCTGTGTTCTGAAATCTCACACCACTGGGTTTGAGCTTAAGGGTGTGCTGTCAATATTGTAATTTGGAGGGACTTCTTTGCCAAAGGGGATAATAATGTACTTTTTGTGTTTAGTTTTAGTTCATGGCTTTGGCACCAGTGATGTGTGTGTGTTAGCCCCTTTTGTAAGATGTTAACATTGTTTGGAGACTCAATGATTGTGCCCATTTGCAATCATCAGTGAACTTTTTAAGCCCCAAGCCATCTACTTTCACCTGCACTTCTGAAAAATGGGTTCCAAATAGTAGAGAGCCCAGCACAGATCTTTGTGGTACACAACTAGTAACTGGTCTACTGGTAGAGGTGGAATCCCCAGTTTTTGACAGTATGCATTCCGCCAGTGAGTCAGTATGTTGGGGCCTCCATTCAAAAGTGTGATGACCTGTGTAATCTTAATTTACATAACTATAAACATTCCTAATGATACTGAAAACTGGAATCACTTTAACCAAATATTTGTATGTGCACTTGTTTTATTTCGGAACTTTAACCCCTCTCCACACATCCCTGAAAATTAAGTTAACCCTGTATTCAGTAGGACTGACAAATTGTCACTTTCAAATCATTTACATAAATAAACATGTTAACTGGAGTTACAGAGTAATATGTTATATTACACTATTGTATCATAATTAACAACAGAATTATATTAAAAAATAAAACATAAAAAAGAAAGGTAGCAAGGAGGAAGTAGAAGTGACAGCAAGAAAAATAAATCAGATAAACCTGCAAAAATAAATAAATGATAGATGATAGCTAGATAGATAGATAGATAGATAGATAGATAGATAGATAGATAGATAGATAGATTGATAGATAGATAGAATGAATGACGGATGGATAGATAGATAGCTAGATAGATAGACAAACAGACAGATAGATAGATAGATAGATAGATAGATAGATAGATAGATAGATAGATAGATAGATAGACAGACAGATAGGTAGATAGATAGATAAATAGATAATAGATGGATAACATAGACACATACATATATATGTGCAAACATACATAGATAAGGAAGGAAAGACATAGAAAGTCTGGGACACAGGCAGCAGAGAGGCAGTAAGAGGGGAAACTGTCCTGAAAAGTCTTGACTAAACCTTCCTGCTATTACCAATTTATCAATAGCTAACTCCACCACTTTAGTACTATACCATGTCCATCATATGTAACTAAACTGACTGATTGACTTCCTTTCCTCCTTTCCCATACCCACCCCCCTTCATAACTAACCTACTTCTCTTACTCTACCTTATCTGGCTTTGCTTGCTTTGTCTGCTCTTCTCCTCACACCCATTAGCCCTCCTTAACTAATTTTATTAATTAATACTTGCTCTACTAACCAAATCCACCTATCTTCAGAGTCTTCCTAGCTCTTCCATTACTTCCACTTTCAAGCTGCACTATCACTTTACAGAATATGTCCACTGATAACCCTACGGGCTAAATTGGTGTCTGTATGTAATCTGCACATTTCAACTATTGAGTAATTGCAGCTAATAATGTATCAATGTGTAACCTTTGCTTATTACTCTTCTGTATCACATACCATGTATCTACTGCCCAGTTCAACTACTGATTGTAATTGTATCTAATAATGTATCAATGTGTAACCTTTGCTTATTACTCTTCTGTATCACATACCATGTATCTACTACCCAGTTCAACTACAGATTGTAATTGTATCTAATAATGTATCAATGTGTAACCTTTGCTTATTACGTTTCTGTATCATATACCATGTATCTACTACACACTTCAACTATTGATTGTAATTCATAGGTTCATAGATTGGTACTAAGCTATCGGCCCTAGGGCCTATACAAGCCTAGCCATAACAATTTCCTGACTATTTAGTCCCACAATATTTACTTCCCTGGACCCCCTGTCTAGCAGGGCAACTGATGTGATCCCCGGGGTGAATTACCTATCCCCCATCCAATCGTCAAGGTTCTTTTTGAAGAGGGCAAATGAGGTGCTCTGCTTGACATGTATGCGCAATCTGTTCCAGAGTCTGGGGAGTCTCTGGGTCAGGAACTTATCCCTCCAGCATGTTTTGTTCATTGTGATGACAAGGTTTAGATCCCTGCATTGCTTACTGTACTAGTTCCTTGTTTCACTTGAAAGAAAGTTACTGTTTGTCGTTTTTGCATTTAGTTACTTGTAACACATTGCACTCAAGTTACCTGGCACTTGCTCACTAAAGCAATTATATAAGTCAGCACTAAAAATTAAAAGCACTACACCCTCACTCCCCACTGGCCCTTGTTTTCAATTATTAAGGAATTCCCAATATTATTCTAGCATGTCCAAAGGTCAGTTATCAATCTCCTCTCTGGTCCAGCTGGTGAATCTGGGAATCTTGAGGCAATGTTATAACTGCCTCATGTACACATACAACCCTCTCCTCCTCCCACATAACACAAATACTTGCGAGAGATGCAGCTATTTAGCCAAACTGGAGGCTGAGCTCTCTCAACTCAGGACTGGCAAGACCAGACAGGAGGAGAAGGCAACTACACACACCACAAAACCAGCCTCACATAATGCTACCACACCACTGAATCAAACACATAAACACACAAAGACATACTCGGAGGCTCTGAGTAAAAATTTACCTAAACAGCAGAGGCCTCCAAAGCAGACACCCAAACAACTACCTCAAGACACCCCACAAGCAACACATAAACCACAAAAGCAGTGTGCAAAGCAATCACAGCCCTTAAGGCCAAATACAACACCAAACATACTTGTCATAGGTGACTCCATAGTCAGACACACTGATGTCCCACTCACCAGGCTGAACAAGGAGAGGGTCACAGTAAGCTGCCTATCAGGTGCTAGAATCCACCACATAACACAAGCACTCTGGTCACTCCATGGCAAGTACAAATATGACACAGTCATTGTCCATGCTGGTGTGAACGACCTGAGACGTACCTCCCTGGACTACATGAAAAGAGACATAGAGGAGCTCTCTGATTATGTAGCCCAGGCAGGTATGACCCTGACCCTGAGCAGTATCCTTCCTTCACCAAGAATGATGCCACAATATATAGACAAGATGATCAGCTTTAACAATTGGCTTAATGTCTGGTGTCATTCAAAGGGGATCCAGTGTCTGTCTGCCTGGGATGACATGCTTGACAAGCCATGCTGCTTCACAAGGGATGGCTTGCACCTGTCACCCCTGGGATTCCGGATATTGGCTAAGGCTGTTGCCACCCCCATAGTGCCTTTTTAGGCAAGGGTCAAATTCTAAACCTACCACCCTAGAAAACAAAAATTGGAAGAAACTGACGGTAATGCTGTTCAATGCCAGAAGTCTAAATCTCAAAATGCACGCACTCGAGGCCCTTCTCAGTATGGAGAACATCGATGTCTGTGCTGTAACTGAAACCTGGTTCAAGGCTCCTGAGAGCACCCCGGCACTATTAGGTTTTACCTCATATCATGCGTTCCGGCCCCAAAACCCGGACCACACCACAAAAGGAGGGTGTATCCATATTCATAAAGGATACCCACACCTCCAGGTTGGTGGCAACGCAAGCTCGGAAACCATCCAGGTGCAACTAACCATAGGCAAAACTGCTCTACAAATTGTAGCATGCTACAGGCCACCCTCTCAAACTCAGGAACCCCACACAGCCTTCCTGAAGACACTGGAGGGTATAAATGTATCTCCAAACACCATCATATTGGGTGACTTCAACTACCCGAATATAGACTGGGAACATTACTCAAGCCCTAACTTTCTAGCCCAACAGTTCCTGGAGTTCATAAATTCAAATGCCATGGAACAGCTAGTCACTGTTCCCATGAGAGGAGAAAATATACTAGATCTCATTATCACAAACATGGGGACAAAATGCTCCACACCGGAAGTATATCCCTCATTGGTGAGATCTGATCATAAACTAATCTCACTGGAAATCCACATCCCGCCCCCACCTCAAACAAAAAGACCACAGTGAAGAACTTCTCTAAAGCAAACTTCACACTACTCAAGACTGGTGTGGTATCCTTCAAGGCCCCTGAGCCAGTGGAAACCACAACCCAAGCTGCGGAAGCCCTTACAAATGCCTTCTATGAACACCTCCAGGACTGCATGGATCAGGCAATCCCAAATAAAACCAAGACTCTTTCCACAAAGGGCAAACGTCCAGTCTGGTGGACCCCAGCCATTAACAAACTTTACAATAAGAGGAGAAAGCTATTACATGATAGAACAAAATCCATAAAAGGGAAGTCACCCCTGATCATTATTAGTAAAAAAATACGAGCACTCATAAAATCAACTAAGGCCAATTTTGAGAGAAAAATTGCCATGGATTCAAAGGACAATCATAAGGCCTTTTTCATGTTAGGAACCTGGGTGGAAACTCCCAGATATGCTCAGAATTAGTCCAAAATGATACAAAAATCACTGAACCCACAGACATTGCCAACATACTGGCAGACAGGTTCAGTGCAAACTTCACCCCCCTCACCCCCCTAAAGGAGAGATAACTATCCCAGCAGAGTGTAGCCTCCCAGACATCTCAAATGCGCAGGTGAAAGCTGCTCTCTCTAAAGCTAAAAACACAGCATCAATGGGACCGGATGGTGTCCCCGGCTGTGTGCTACATGAGCTAAATGAGGAATTAAACCCGCACATAAGGCAGCTGTTTAATCTCAGCCTTACCACAGGATACGTGCCCAAGGAGTGGCGTTCGGCAACTGTGGTCCCACTCCACAAAGGCGGTGCCTCTATGGACCCTGGTAATTACCGCCCATAAGCTTAACAAGTCTAGTCTGCAAAGCTATGGAGAGGATCATAATGAAGCTCATAAACAAAGATATAGGGGACTTGCAGACATTGGACCCGACCCAGTTTGGCTTGTCAAGGGCAGATCATGCCTTTTGAACTTGGTTGACTTCTTGAAACAGTCACCAAGGCCATTGATGAGGAAAGGCAGTCCATACAGCCTACCTTGACCTTGCAAAGGCCTTTGACACAATACCCCACTCGGGTATTGTAGAAAAACTTACCAGCTTAAATGTAAACCCATATGTCACAAGATGGGTTGCAAACTGGCTTAAGGACAGAACCCACAGGGTTAGAGTTGCTGGCGCTATGTCAGACTCCAAGCCGGTCACAAGTGGTGTCCTACAGGGCTCGGTCCTTGGCCCCTTATTGTTCGGCATCTACTTCTCAGAAGTACAGGCCAACATGGGAGGACTTTGGCTGACAAAGTTTGCAGATGACTGCAAACTGGCCATAGTGGAAAGTGCATCGGACATGGATATCCTTCAGAAGGGACTCATGGAAACAGATAGCTGGTGCCAGAGCCATGGCCTGAAGTTAAACGCCAAAAAATGTATAGTCATACCCTTCGGGAAAAACAAGGTAACCCCAAGCTACCATATAGGTGGCAATCCACTAAGCACAGAAGAGGTTATCAGGGACCTGGGGACCCAGGTTGACAGTGGCCTTTCTTTTGACACTCACGTTGCTAAAGTGGTTAGAAAGACCTTCTACATTGCCCACCTGATCATGAAGGGATTCACATCCAGATCTAGTGAGGTCATTGTTCCCCTGTACTCTTCACTTATCAGACCAATGATTGAGTACAATGCCCCATTCGGGATGTATCGCACCTGACATCTGCAGCAATTGGAGAGACCCCAAAAGTTCCTCACCAAAAGGATAAAGGGACTCCAAAATCTGTCATATGCTGCCAGATTGAAGAACCTCCAGCTCTATTCAGTTGCATACTGTCTGCTCAGAGGTGACATGTACCTGACATACAAGGCCATGTCCAACCCGGAATTAATGGACATGCTCCACCTCAAAAAATCCATATCCACCAAAACCACTAGAGTAAGTGACTTAAACCTTAGCACGGATATAAATAGGACGTGCTGGAGGGATAGATTTATCACTCAGAGACTCCCTATGCTGTGGAATAAAATCCCGGTCCATGTGAGGCAGAGCACCTCGCTGGCTCTGTTCAAGAGAAATCTTGACCTGTGGATGGGAGATCGTAGGTTTATCCCAGGAATCATCTCTGTGTCACTGCTGGACAGAGGCACAACAAACTAATGGGCACAGTATTTTTTCATATAAGGGGTGGCGTAAGCCACAAAAATTTGGGCTAGGCTTATAAATGCCTTAGGGCAGATAGCCTAGTATAAACCTATGAACCTATGAACCTATGGAGTATGTGGCTCTGAGAGACTGAGATTTCTTTAAGTGTAGCATGTCCATCAACTCTGGATTTGACATGGCCTTGTATTTTAAGCAGAGATCACCTCTGAGTGGACGATATGTGACAGAGTACAGCTGGAGTTTTTTTTAGATGGTCAGCATAGGGCATCTGCTTTAAGCCTGTGATAATTTTAGTGAGGCATTTCTGTGGCCTTTCCAGTTGTTAGAGATGTCTTGAAAGGTACATACCAAATGGGGCATTGTATTCTATAATGGGTCTAATGAGGAATGAGTACAGTGGCACAATGACCTCCTTTTTTCTGGATGAAAAGTTCTTAGTGATGAGGTGTGCCACATAGAAGGCTTTCCTGACTGTTTTGGCGATGTGGTTATTTAAGGTGAGCACACTGTCCACCTGTGTCCCTAAGTCTCTTATCACACTTTCCACGTTTAGTGTACTGCCACCTATGTGCTAATTCATGGGTGCATGTTTTTCCCAAAGGGGATAACTATACATTTCTTGGCATTGAGCTTGACCCCATGGCTCTGGCACCAAGCATCTGTTTCCGTAAGGCCCTTTTGTAGAATATCCACATAATTTGGGGATTCAATAAGTGCTCCCAGTTTGCAGTCATCTGTGAACTTTGTTAGCCAGAGTCCCTTAGTGTTGTCCTGTACTTCAGATAAGTAGATGCCAAACAAGGGCGGTCCCAGGACTGAAACCTGAGGTACTCCACTTGTCACTTGTCTGGAGCTGGATTTGGAGTTGGCTACTTTTAAAGTGTGGGTTCTGTCAGTAAGCCAGTTGGCAACCCATCGGGTGATGTAGGGATTAATGCCCAGCTTAGTAAGTAAGTGCATCTAATAATGTATCAATATGTAACCTTTGTTTATTACACTTCTGTATCATATACCATGCATATTGCTGTCATATTTTACTCAATATGATCCGATCCAATGTAAATGTGTTCTTATATGTATGTAGTTTTTTTGTTTGTTATTACCTATGGAGCTTTTCTCCCCAGGGCTCTGCTGAAAATGGGCTGTGTCTCAGTTGGATACTCCAAGTAAACAAATGTTAAATAAATAAATAAAATAATAGACATATTTTTGACTGACAGCAATTTTACTGTTTACCTGTTCACTAGAAAATCCGCAGTGGTGGTGCTGGATACTCCCAGTAAACAAATGTTAAATAAAATAATAGACATATTTTTGACTGACAGCAATTTTACTGTTTACCTGTTCACTAGAAAATCTGCGGTGGTGGTGCTGCAGTAGCGTTGTCGCCTCACAGTAAGACGCTGTCTGGTTCGACTTTCAGCTAGAGCGTCTTCTGCGTGGAGACATGCGTGAATGGGCGTTCCTTCGTTGAAGGTTGTGCGTCAGGGCTGGCAACTCGGTACGTAAAATCAACTGCCAATCATTAGCGGACCGGAGTTCCACTGTGGCGACCCCTAACCGGGAAAAGCCGAAAGATGCAACAACTTGTTCACTAGAAAAAGGAACTGGTCCGTGATACAAAATCTTCTCTACTTTTTCTTGACATAATCAATATTTGTATCTGTACATTGTATATGTATATTATGGTTATTTATAAATGTGGAGCTTTTCTCTCTGGGTTTCAACTCAAAAAGGACAATTTCTCCAGTCAGACTTTCCTGGTAAACAAATGTAAATGTAAAATAAATAAAATAAATAAATCATGTTTAGAGTCATTTAAATCGGAAGGTTCTCTATTGTAATTTTGAAACCTATTACTGTGAGTCCTAGAATTTAGAAGAAAAACAACAAAACTAAAGAATAGTCTATGTCAATAAACCACTATTCTTTGTTAAAGTAATTTTTTGCAGGAAGGCACACTTTCCTGTATCCTCCAAATGGAAAAGGCAATACTCTTACATACACAGTGGTCTTATACTTGGTACATTAAGCCCCCATTTTTCTCTCACTCTTCTAGGAATCACATTTTCAAGTCTCAGAATTCAGAACTGCTACAAAACTGAATTAAGATTTCAACAAATGGTGTTATTATATTTTTGAGTTAAAACTGTCATTTGATCTGTGTTTCAGTTAAGTTTCACTCTTGCTTGATGCATGTGAAATGGTCGTGACTTGCTGAAGTGCTACTGCAGTTTAATCTTGACTGATTTGCAATTGTAATTTCTTAATAATGGAGCAGGATAGACATTGAATACAGGTGGCCCTTGCACTTTGTTTGCAGTTGTGTGACCATTCAGTTAGTATATTTAACTTATTGGGTGAGAGGCATAGAAGCTTGCCCTACTCCAAAAATGTTATACGTGTTCTGTCTGGTCTTGGTTAAACTGCATTTTTTCCATTGAATATAATGCAGTTTGATCATTTCACATTAAAATGCATTTGTGTTTTGGCATTTTATGCTGTGGCAACAATCCTTTGTGTGTCTCAAAGTGGATTACTGAATCACCTTAGGATCTATATGTAAACAAAGGTAGATGTCTTAAAATGTGTACATGATGTCTTAAAATCAAATGTCATCAGCTGCAATGCTACCCAGAACTCAGTTTTTGAAAATGATCATGTTGGGTCAATGTCCTCCACTAAAATTAAGTTTACAAATAAGATAACCATCATACTCACTGAGAGGAAATCAGGACGACTGCATTACTTTGATGAGAACATGTTTTGGCACTACCACAGAGAAAAGGGCCTTTACTAAACTTGGGCCATAAACATGAAATCAGCTATCGGGAGAAATATGTTCTCAAATAACACTGGATGGTTTCAAAGTTAAACTGAGAGAACACACCATACCTCTCAACTATCCAGATGTTCACATAATGTCCAGATTTTTGCCTCATATTTTTAGTCTGTTCCTCACAAAATGGTTTTCTGGCAAATCACGGAAGCCACTATTTCAGACTTTATATAATTCATTAAATGAGGTCCATATTAGTTCACCGAAATGTCTTTGCAGTGAACACAGATTCAGAGACCCTCATTCAGTGAAAAGCACTTCTGCAATTCACTGAATACTCTCAGGGCAAAGAAATACTCACCCCACAGCAGAACAGACCCACATCTAGCTAAATTGAACCCACCTATGTGGGGGGCTTTGCACCCCACACCCCTCTGATATGGGAGCTGCACCTCCACACACCCCTAACTATATATACCAACTCCGAGATCACACTATAGTGGAGAAAAGGGCAAAGTTGTGCTGTGTGGCAAGTATTTCCTTGCCCTGGAAATATTCAGCAAATCACAGAAGTGATTTTCACTGAATGAGGGTCGATGAATCCATGTTCACTGAAAAGACATTTCGGCAAACTAATGTAGACCCCAGAAAATGCATGCCATCACAAATCCTGTTATTCTGGCAACTTTCTAAGTTTATAGAAGCAGTATTTAAAATATGTCACTATTTTGGGGTATTTATCCCCCCATTACATCAAGTTTTTGCCCAGATTTCTTGTGTTAAAAGATTGAGAGGTATGGGAATATAAACTTGAAGAAATTGCCTGAAATTACTTTTGCAACAGTAAATAAGTTGTTGTAGGTTTGTAGACTTACTGTAACGGGAATATTTACAAGTATTACACAGAGGTGTCAATCTGCCAAGAGAACCCCACCCTGTAAATACTATAAATATTGTACATATTTCCACATTTAATTATTTATTTGATGTTTACTAACTGGGTTGGTCCAACTGAGCTATTTTCAGTGGAAACCCTAGAAGAAAAGCTTCAGTGTAATACAAACAAAAATTATGGATATTCAATTAAAAATTGACTACATTAAGAAAAGAATAACATGACTGGTAAACATTAAGCATTACAAAGCAGTTGCAAATATAAATCATGTTCAAAGTAGGCAGTAAATAAAATTGAGCATTAAGAAAAAGAATTCATACAAATATAACTACAAATCAAATATGTATTGAAATATATATATTTACATAGGTTGTAGTCACAGATGGGGACATTAGGTGTTGACATTATTTATTTTTTATTTATTTACATTTGTTGACCAGGAGTGTCTGACTGGAGGTAGGTCCATTTCCAGCTGAGGCCCGGGGAGAAAAGCTCCACAGTTAAAATATACGGACAGTAGTTACATTGGATTTACATAGCGATTAACAATTTGATTAACATAGAAATTAATTACAAACATAGTTGCAGATGAAGAACATAGTACATCAGTAGACAACTAGAATCTTTATATGTGAAGTACATAACAGACATTAACAATTGTTACAATAAGAAGTTCCTGCTGTATAATAAGTAGTAGGCTTATGAGCATCCGAGCTTGCTATAATCAAGGTAGTTAGTGGGGTGGAAAGAAAGGTAGTGGTTGGATGAGGTGGGTGGTCTTAGAGTGAGAGTTGCAAGAGCATAGCCAGCATGTTTTTAGGTGCGCTGTTATTAAAGTTTTGAAGTGGGTGCATGATGGTACAGAAGTAATTGTGGGAGGGAGTTCCATAATTTGGCTATGGTGCAAAAGAATAGTGCTTCACCAGCAGAGTTATTGGCTTTAGTGATCTGCAAGTGATTTTTGTTGCTGGATCTTAGTGGTCTGGTGGTGTGATAGGGTTGGAGTAGATTCTGTAGGGATGGGACATTTAGTGGATGGTTTGTGGGTGAGTGTGAGTTGATACCATTGAAGGAGGTGAGGGAGTTCAAGCCAGCCCAGTTCAGCAAGAGAGACAGTGGTGACTATGGTAGGATGCCCCTGTGGCAAATTTGGCAATTTTGTTCTAGCAGGACTCTAGCTTGTTTAGATTGCATTGCCTTAGGTTGGTATATATTGGAGAGGCATAAAGTAGGGTGGAGATAAGGTGGGAATTTGCTACTGAAATCTTTGCTGCTTTGATGAGAAGTTGCTTATTTCTGTATAACGCTCCTAGTTTTTTGTGGATTTTTTTATGGGTCATGGATATGTGAATGTCAAATTTTAGTTTATTGTCTATTTCCACTCCTAGCAATTTGGTGTGTTCTGTTGGGTGTATAGTGGTGTTGTCTTTTGCTGTGATGTTAAAGTGAGAGTTGTTTTGAGTATGTTTGGTGGGTTGGAAGATGAGTAGTTTAGTTTTGTTTGGGTTGAGTATTAATTGGGCGTCAGATAACCAAGTTTCAACAGAGGAAAAGGCTTCCCGTGTGACTTTTTGCAGTTTGGGTAGGGACTGGGCTGAGCAGATGATGGTTGAGTCATCTGCGTATTGTATGAGTGTGTCATGTTTGGTGGCAGAGGCTAGATTATTGGTGAAAATAGAGAAGAGTAGGGGTCCAAGGATGGATCCTTGGGGAACCCCTATAGAGGCAGGTAGTTGGGGAGATATGTCATTCTGCCACACAACAGATTGTTGGCTGTCAGACAGGTCATTCTAAAACCAGTTGGTGACTGATTGAGAGAAGGATAGGTTATTGAGGACAGAGATGAGTTGTTTGTGTGGGACCATGTCAAATGCTTTAGATAGGTCTAGAAAAGTAGCAGAGGAGAGATAGCCATTGTTTTTATGCTGAAGAATAGTGTTAGTAAAGGAGAGTAAGGCAGTGGTGGTGCTATGGTTTGGTCGGAAACCATGCTGAGTATTGGAAAGGAGGTTGTTAGTAAGGAGGTAGTCTGAGACCTGAGAGTGAATGAATCTCTTTAGTATTTTGAAGAGTGTAGAGAGAATAGCTATGGGGTGGTAATTGGTTAGTTCTGTGGAGGGGCCGCCTTTGTGGAGGGGAATTATATGTGATACTTTCCATAGTGTGGGAACGTAACTTTCTGACAGAGATTGGTTAATCAAGATGGATACTGGGTAGGCCAGAGCATCAGCTGCGATTTGTAGGTATTCACTTGGGAGGTTGTCTGCTGCTAATTTGGTGGGCTTAAGTTTAGTTAAGAGTTTTTTTATGTTAGAGGTAGGTACAGGAGAAAAATAGAAGGCAGTGGGGAGATTACTAGTTGAAGGTGTGGGTTGGAGGGGAGGGGGGTTGTGTTGTTTAGCTAGTGATAGTATGGTTTGTGTGAAGTGTGTGTTGAATGAGGTAGCAATATTTTCGGAGGAGGGGTACTGACTTTACCTGGGTGGAAGATGGAGTTTATAGAGGACCAGAATTGTTTAGGGCTGTGTTGGGAAGAGTCTAGGGCAGACTGGTAGTATTGGAATTTGTCCTGTTTTATTAGCTTTTTGACTTTATTGTGTAGTTCTAGGAATTTCTGTCTAGTTGAGGGGTTTTTGGTTTTGCAAGCAGTGGTAGCGTTGTTGCCTCATAGCAAGAGGTTCTCCCATTCGATTCTAGGCTGGAGTGCAGGGAGTGACTTCTGTGTGGAGTCTGCATGTCCTCCCCGTGGTCGGGTGGGCATTCGAAAGACATGCATAAATGGGCGTGTCTTCGTTGAAGGTTGAACGTTCAGCTGGCACCTCGGCGTTCATGAAAATCTACTGCCAATCATTAGTGGACTGGAGTTCTGCTGTGGCGACCCCTAACCGGGAAAAGCCGAAAGACAACAACAACCAGTGCTCCCAGGCTTTATCCCTGTTTTTCATTTCTGACTTAGTGGTTTTCTGTATGGGGAGGGTTGTGCTTTGGTGCTGGAAAGTCTTACGGGGGCATGGTAATTAAGGATGCTCAGGAAGGTAGTAACAAAAAATTCAACTGCATCATCAAGACTGAGATACTTTAGAGGATTCCAGTTACATTCTTTGAGGGATGAGATGAATGTGAGTGGGTTAAAGTTTAGTTTTTTACGTATTTGACAGTAGATGACAGGTTTAGCTTGGTATAGGTATTTTTTGAGTAGGAATGTTGGGGAGTGATCACTGAGGCTATCTGATAAGCAGCCTGTTATATATGACTGGGGGCTCTTACTGACTAGTATCCAATCCAGGGTAGTGTGCTTGCTGGAGTTTTTATTTATCCTGGTTGGCGACTGGACTAGTTGGGTGAAGCCATGAAGGTTTACATGATGGGTTGGATTGTTGCCAGGACAGGATTGCCAGTAAATATTGAAATCACCTAAAATTATAGTTTCTTGGGGGAGAT
Source organism: Protopterus annectens (assembly GCF_019279795.1). Classification (NCBI taxonomy): domain Eukaryota; kingdom Metazoa; phylum Chordata; order Ceratodontiformes; family Protopteridae; genus Protopterus; species Protopterus annectens. Next base: position 1,666,785,026 of record NC_056732.1, read on the forward strand.
GGTGGATAGACCAGCTGAGGAGGTTTTCTAGTGGAGGGATGTTTTGGCCAGGTGGGAAGTAGCATCCAATTATGTTGATGGTTTTGTTTTAGTTTATTTTGAGGTTGGTATGTATTATTTCTTCATTGCCTTTTTGTGGAGCTGATGATTTTAAGATCTGGGTGTTTAGATGCTGTTTAAATATTATAGCTACACCGCCTCCTTTCTTGTTTAGCCAGTCTACTGTTAGTATGCCGTAACCAATAGGGAGGATTTGCTCACTGGTAATGTAAGTTTCTAGCCAGGTTTCTGTCAGGATGACTATATCTAGGGAGTACAAGTCTATGGTGGCATGGAGTTCATGGACTTTATTGGATATACTTCTAATATTTAGGCTTAGTAGAAGGAAGTCACTTGGCTTTCTATTGGCTGTGATATGGGAGAAGTTGTGGTTTCTAGTCTGATCATGTGGATTGGGGTTGGAGATGGTAGGGCCAGGGCTGGGGTGGATGTCTCCACTTAGGGCTAGTTTTGATATGCATGAGGTTATTAGTTTTCTCAGTTTTTGAATGTGTTTGTTTATTAGGGAAACTTTATGATTGTGCTCTGTGGGTAATAGGTATGGTGGGAGGGTTACTATGTTAAGTTGTAGGGATGCTTTATGTTTGAGTAATATAGTTGCTAGAATATGCGGGGGGGTGCATATGGATGGTTCTTGAGTTGGTGGGAGGGGAGCTGAGTGAGGGGTGAGACATGAGTGGTGGTGTGGGTAGTAGTACAATGGTAGTGGTTGAGTGGGGGAATGATGGAGTTTTGGTAAGATGTAAGATATGCAAGGAGAGTGCATGCAGTGAGCATAGGTAAGGTATGCCTATACATGTTAGCTGAGGAGGAGGGATAGTAGTGGGAAGATGGAGGAGGTAGTGCTGGGTTTAGTGCCATGGTTGGCTATTGGAAAGATGGGAGGGGTTTGTGAGTGTAATAAAGGTAGGACCACTGGGAGCAGGAGGAAAAAGGGGGCAGGGTGGGGAGCGAAGCGGGTAGAGACCCTGTTAGTTGCTCTTATGAGGGGGCTGGAAACAATCAGGTAACAGAGTAAACTGATAAATGAACATATGATAGTGAATGTGGAGACTCAGGTAGGTACCCTGTATTCCCACAAACTATAAGTTATCTGTGCCCCAGTTCAGGCAGTTTTAATAAGTTCTGTGGCAGAGCCGAGCATGAGGTGCTCAAAGGGTGGTTGTAGTTTTAAAATGGTGCTTGCCACAGGTAATATTTATTAACTTTGGGATTGGCTTAAGGTAATAAACAGGGAAGGGGGAGGGGGAGAACAAGGGTGTGAGCAGGCAGTTCTTTTGTACTGCTGCTAATGAGCCAAAGCAAGACAAGTTTGTGTTTAAGAAACAATCAGAATTGATCAAGGACTGCTCTGAAACTGTAAGTTATTTCTTAACCATTTCTCAGGTGGAAAAACAGAATAACCTTATATCAGTAGGCTATTGTGGTCTCAGTTTAAATTAACAAACACACAGTATTTATCAGTTACGGATACTATTTGCTAACAGAAGGGAATAAGAGAGAAAATGGAAGATGAGTGTGTGTGTGTGTGTGTGGGGGGCTGCTTACAAGCCAAAGCAGATTGCTCTCCAGGGGAAAATGAATATTGGTTCAAACAGGTAGACACACACTCAAAGTTAACTTTAGCTGTTTGCAGACAGTTCAGACCTAGACTGCACTTTTCTTATAAGAATGTTAAAGGTGGTACCGCAGTTGAACACTTAAGAGTGGTGTTAGGTCTAGAAAAGAAGAGTACAGAGAGGAGTAAGCACTTTTGAGATGGTAAATATATATTATAAAGATTACAAAACACAAACTGAGCAAATAGCTAGTGGATACAAGAAAATATGGCTTGAACCAACTACTAGTATATGCAGATACTGAGCCAATTGGAAAAACATCAGTGAAAAGGGATCTCAGCTGACAGTTATGCAGTCACAGATAAAAATATAGCGAGCAGCACTCTGTCCTGGGTCTCTAATGTGATTCTATCCACCAGTAGCAGCACAATTAAATAGAAATAAGTACACACCAGTATGAGCTGTCTACACACAACACATATACATGAATAACATTAGTGAACAAGGTGCAGCTATGCAAATAGACCATACTATTATACTAAAAACAACTTGGTGCAGACAAACAAAATGCTAGCATGCCATAGTAACTTCCAGTAATAAAGCATAAATCATATTACATGTCTAACACAATTCAACATAAATAAGCATATACAGTTGTAAAACACTTACTCGAGAGACAGTGAGCTCCTCATGGGGCCTGTAGTAGAGTGGATTGTGGTTTTAAAAATGGTGCCTGCCACAGGTAATATTTATTAACTTTGGGATTGGTGTAAGGTAATAAACAGTGAAGAGGGAGAACAAGGGTTCTTTGTAATGCTGCTAATGAGCCAAAGCAAAAACAACTTTGTGTTTAAGAAACAATCAGAACTGACCAAGGACTGCTCTGAAACTGTACGTCATTTCTTAACCATTTCTCAGGTGGAAAAACAGGATAACCTTGTATCAGTAGGCTACTGTGGTCTCAGTTTAAATTAACAAACACACAGTATTTATCAGTTTTGGATACTATTTGCTAACAGAAGGGAATAAGAGAGAAAATGGAAGATGAGTGTGTGTGTGTGTGGGGGGGGGGGGGGCTGCTTACAAGCCAAAGCAGGGTGCTCTCCAGGGGATAATGAATATTGGCTCAAACAGGTTGACACATACTCAAAGTTAACTTTAGCTGTTTGCAGACAGTTCAGACCCGGACTGCGTTTTTCTTATAAGAATGATAAAGGTGGTACTGCAGTTGAATACTTAAGAGTGGTGTTAGGTTCAAAGTTAACTTTAGCTGTTTGCAATGATTGATATGACTTTTAAATTTGAGAAATATAGTCACATGATAGTTATAGCTGTGACAAACCAAAATACTGCCAGCCCAGCTAGCTGGAATTTTGTAAATAATCATGTCATTTGGGAATATTAATATGATCCATAGGCTCGTCTTACAAATGTAAGAGAACTATATGTTATATATGTTATGTGTATATTAAACTACTGCTGCAGAAGTGTGTGTTGAACTGTATGCTATGTACTGAGCTCCAAGAATGTAACCAGAGTGTGCCCTACTGGAAAAGAACAGAAATGTACATGGACCATGTGCCTGTGCAAATGTGTTTTCATGGTAGAAGCTGAAACATACAGAATTAACTTGCAAACCCTCACGAGAATAAGTTGAAAAGTAAAGTGTTTTATGATTTTGTTTCAGTGCAGCAAGGAGACAGGATGTCTAGAGCTAAAGGTTTCTTTCTATTGTCTTGAAACAAAAATAATTACTAGGTTTCAAATGTAAAAGTGTTAATTGCTTTACAACTTCTAGTTCTAGGCAAACTTCTGAGAGTTATGTACTTCTCCCACAGAGATGATAAAAATTTTGTTAGTTTCTGTTACCCTGGGAACTGAAGATAGGGGACAATAGTGATGTCATCCTGGCTAACCCAGCAGTAATGTGCATTATTAATTTAAGAACTATCTCAGGGAGTGAGTCTGTGCATTTTGTATTTGTCATTGGACTTGGAAACATCCTGTCATCAGCACTTGCCTTGCTAATAGTAAGTAACCAGGGTGCAGTAATCTCTCTTAGATATAGATAGAAATACAGTAAATATTAGTTTAGATGTTTTCTTTATTTATTTGAGACTGTCCTGCAATGAAGTTTTAAAATATTTCTTGTGATTCTGAACTCTGTAGTTACTGTGTTAGGTTGTTGGAGTAATATCTTGTTCTTTCATTATTTATTATTAAATATATTTAAAGCTTTTAATTGTGGCTAGTTTGTTTAGAGATATTTAAGCTCTTAGAGTACTTGCATATGTATTTGGTGACACTGTATAGGCCACTCCTAAACAGCCGTCAAGTCTTGGTCACACTTACCATTCAGATAATAGTAACATTACACAGTAAGATTGGGCACCCTTTGGTAAGAGTCTTAATAGTAGCCGATAAGTAAGGGTGGCTGGTGGTAGTTGGTACTACCTTATAGTCTGGGCAGAAGGGGGCATAGCTAGTAAACCTGTTTCAGCCTTTCCCATGTGTGTGTGTGTGTGTGTGTGTGTGTGTGTGTGTGTGTGTGTGTGTGTGTGTGTGTGTGTGTTTCACCTAATTGGGCAGGGACACAAAGCACTGGTTGGACATAGAGATTGCTTGAGGTCTTAGCTTGGCCATGTGGCTGAGATCTAAACCCTATAGCTGTGCCAGTGTGGAGTCTTATTCGGGATCTGGAGAGAGAGGGAGACACCAGCCCCAGACTGACTGTGATCTCTGTGTGCTCTTATGGGAAATTGTACTTTACTGTGTGTGTACTTGTCATCCTCCTAATGTGCACATCCCTCACTGGTGCTAGTGCTGAGGATTGAGGCTCTTTGATTACTGGCCAATGCGCGGGCATCACATATTAATTGGTGGCAGTGGTGGAATAGCCACATCACATATTAATTGGCTTGTAGTGGTGTGGATATTAAATTCCAGTAGCTTGTGTACAGTGGTCACAGAAAGTGTTTATACTCTCAATCAGCCACACAGTAAACATTCAGAGTTCATATCAGAATTGTTTTATTTTTTTTATTTTTTTGTTAGCTAAGTTAGTCAGGGAGAGCAGGCAAGCATGTCAGCAGAGGAGTATGGCAAGCTGACAAGGAGCCAGTTGGTGAGATGTGCCAGACTAAAGGACTGGTGCATGCCAACCTGACTAAAGCATACATGATTGCAGCTTTAGTCACAGCTGCATCAGAGAATAGCAACCAGGAGGACAATCAGACTGGCCGTGGAGATGTACAACTCTCAGAAAATGGACAGCTCAACTTTCCACAGAGGACTTAAAAACATCTGGAGTTAAAGAGACTTGAGTTGAAGGCCAAGCATTTGGAAATAGAAGCAGCAGAGAGACTGAGACACCTAGAAGCTGAGGAGAAGGAGTGGCAGAGGCAACATGAAAAGGAGGTGGTGGCTCTTCACCAGAGTCATGGAGGTAATGGGGAAGGGAGTAACCGAACCCCAGAAGCAACAAAGGTCAGTAAATTTCTTTCACAATTTACAGAGGGGGGATAATTTTCATAGTTTCATTCATATGTTTGAGAGGGTATGTAAACAGTATAATGACCAATGGCTCTGGGTATGGTTCCTCACCCCCTTACTCCATGGTAAAGCTGTAACTGTTCTTTCCAAACTGTCTGATACTGACTGTTTAAATTATAATGTTGTAAAGAACTGTTTGCTAGAATTTTTTAAGTTAACACCTAAAACTTATAGGAAAAAGTTTTGTGAGCATAGAAGCAAGGCAGATGAATGTGTGTGTGAATATGTTGCTGAACTAAGCACTTATTTTCATAGGTGGGTGATTGGACATCAGGTCACCACTTTTGAAGGTCTGGCAGACCTTTTGGTGATGGAACAAGCCCTTAGCACTTTGCCTGAGGACATGAGAATCTGATTAGCTGATAGACAATGCACTACTGTTGATGAGTTGGGGAAGAAGGGAGACCTATACCTAGCAAGCAGGGCATCCCTGCACAGGTAAGAGACACCCAGTGCTGCTCCTGTGTCTAAGGGAATCCATGGTGGGCAGCCCAGACTACCCTAACAGAGTCTACCAGTAGCAGGGGAAGCCACTAGTCCAGGTCATTGTCCACGACCAAAGATTAAATGTTTTATATGCAACCAGTGGGGCCATGTAGCATATAAATGTCCACAGAGGCAAGGTAGGAAACAAAAGGTGGCACAGCCAGTAAGTGGGAATGACAAAATGCCAGCAGTAAGTTGTCTTGAGACAACAAGGGTACTAAACTATGACAACAGGTTATATCCTATCTTAGTGAATGGGAAAGAGGCCATGGCTAAGAGAGACACAGCCTCTGACCTAATCATTGTAAAGCCTGCAATGGTTATAGAGGAGCACGACTTGCTTGAGCAGTTTACTCCAGTCAGAGCTTTAGGAGGGACCCCATTTCAAATACCTTTGGCTAGGGTTCACCTTGACTGGGAGGTTGGAAAAGGAAGCAAGCAAGTAGGTGTGTTTGAGGATATCCCTGCAGATGTCCTGATAGGGAATGGTTCTAATAATCAGTACCATGTATTTATGCAGTTACATGCAGTCAGGCTTGGAGACCAGCATGTGGGTCTGGTAGCCTGGGGAGACCTAGACAGACTGCACACTTGCAGCCAGGAATGGTGAGGTGGTTACTTCAGGGAGGGAGTTACCCTGTATCACTGAGACGGAAGGTGAGCCACAACTGTTTGTGGGTACTGATGTTCCCTTGGACAGACTGACTGCAAAGGCAGAGGTGAGTAGTAGTGCCCAGGCTGACAGTGATGCACCACTGTCAGAGCATGCTAGACTTCCTGTGGAAGGGGAGCTGGGAAGGGTTACAAAGAGAGAAATGAGACAGGCTCAGCTCTCAGACTTTACATTACAAGGCCTGTGGGAGGTAGCTAGTGAGGCACCTGATTCTCAAGGGAAGGGAGAATCTGTATACTGGGACAAAAGATTACTGTATAAAGAGTGGACTCCTGAGGGAGGGCTAGATGGTGACAGAATACAGCAGTTGGTAGTGGCCATAGCCTACCATCTGTCACTTCTAGCCATAGCCCATGATATTCCCTTTGCAGGTCATATAGGACATAAAACATATAAAGAGACATATTATGCAGAACTTTTAATAGCCTAGGATTTCCAGAGATGTAACAGGGTACTGCAGGATCTGTGAGCAGTTCCACAATGTAGGCAAAGCAGGAGACAAGGTGAAAGCTCCTTTGATGCCTTTGCCTGTGATTGAGGAGCCATTTCAGAGGATAGCTATGGATATTGTGAGGCCTCTGAGTACCCCAAGTTCCACAGGGAAAATGTATATCCTAGTGGTAGTGGATTATGCTACACAATACCCTGAGGCAGTGGCACTGTCCTCCATTGAGGCAGAAAAGGTGGCAAATGCTTTGTTAGATATTTTAGCAGGGTAGGTTTCACAAAAGAAATACTGACTGACAGAGGTGCCAATTTCATGTCAGACCTGCTGGCTTGTCTGTGGAAGTACTGTGGAGCGAAGCACCTAAAGACCACCCCGTACCATCACCAGACTAATGGTCTACTTCAGAGGTTAAACTCTATATTCAAGATGATGCTACAGGCATTTGCAGACCAGTTTAAAAGGACTGGGACAAATATTTGCCCATCTGTTGTTTGCTTACAGAGAGGTTCCCCAGAAATCCACAGGTTTTTCACCCTTTGAGTTGCTGTATGGGCATAGGGTGAGGGGACCTCTAGATTTGATTTGAAATGAGTGGGAGGGTGAGTATGAATCCCACAAGGAGTCGGTTGTGTCATGTGTCCTAAACTTAGGGCAAGGCTCAGGGAATTCATGGGCTTGGCCCAGGAGAACCTGGCAGAAGCCCAACAGCAGAAAAAGGTCTGGTATGACAGGAATGCTTGAGCTAGAGAGTATGCTGTAGGGCAGCAGGTAATGGTTCTCATTCCTGACAGACACAATAAGCTACAGGCAGCCTGGGAGGGACCCTACAAGGTGGTAAGGAAGGTCAGTGATGTTAACTACATGGTAGAACTGCTAGGCAGGAGGCAGGGGCACAAATTGTACCATGTTAACATGATGAAACTTTACCATGATAAGGAGGCCCTTGTGCTGAGTATTTGCAGTGGATTGCAGGAGGAGTCTGAGGGGGATCTATGGCTGCAGGAAACCAGACAGCCAAATCCAAATTACTATGGTGGAGCCAAGGGTTGCAGGCATATGATGGGACAGTGCAGCACAGTACTGAGGTCAGCAATGCCAAGGCAGGTGGAATCTCAAGACAGGAAATGTGGTAAGGTATTCCCAGATAGGCTCAACCCTCTCAAGCACCGTTTCTCAAGGGTCACTTGAAAAACTAGCTTGAGTTATCGTGGGGGGGAGAAGTGTGACAAACCAAAATGCTGCCAGCCGAGCTAGCTGGAATTTCATAAATAATTATATGTCACTTGAAAATATTAATATGGTTTATATAGAAATGTGGCACTGCCAGTCCAGCTATATGGAATTTTGTAAATAATCATATGTCATTTGTGAATATTAATATGATTCATAGGCTTGTCTTACAAATGTAAGAGAACTATATGCTATGTGTATATTAAACTACTGGTGCAAAAGTACGTGTTGAACTGTATGTTATGGACTGAGTTTCAAGAATGTAACCACAGTGTACCCTACTAGAAAAGAACAGAAAAATATATGGACTATGTGCCTATGCAAATGTGTGTTTTCATGGTAGAAGCTGGAACATACAGAGTTAACTTTCAAAACCTCAAGAGAATAAGTTGAAAAGTAAAGTGTTTTATGACTGTGTTTCAGTGCAGCAAGGAGACAGGATGCCTAGAGCTAAAAGTTTCTTTCTATTATCTTGAAACAGAAATAATAACTAGGTTTCAAATGTAAAAGTGTGGTTATTATTAAGAACTAAACATAGTTATTCCCTGAAGTATAATGAATGGATGTATTGAAAAAAATGGGTTCCTATTACATTATCGAAGTTCTGAAACTCCGAACACCATACGGTCGAAACCTTATGTTCGAAGTTTCAGAACTTTGAGTAAGTAAAACAAAAAAAAAAAGAAAAGAAATAAAGTCTTGTAAGCAGGGGGGCAAGCCCCCCTGGACCCCCCACACCCCCCGTGCTTTAAATATACCAACTCCAAGACCGCAATACAGTGCGGAAAGGAAAGATTTCCCTTTACCGCACTGTAGTGCGATCTCAGAGTTGGTATATTTAAAGAGCGGGGGGGTGCAGCCCCCCACGTGGGGGATGCAGGGGGCTTGCCCCCCTGCTTACAAGAGTAACTTTCTGTTTGTTGCATTTTATTTTTTTTTCGTTGTTCAAAATTATAAAACTTCGAACATACAAGTTTGATCTTGTAGTGTTCGAAGTTTTATAGTTTCGACAACGTAATAGGAACCCAAAAAAATATGTAATGTATATTGTCCATGGACAAAGCTGAGCATGCAACTTCAACTGTAAGATGAAGATAGAAAAAATATGTTTATTCTTATGGATAATTGATGTATTACATTGTTGTTGTTCTAATGGCTAATAACATTTAAAAGAAAAAAGATAACAGGAGTAGGGGGCTCAGGTCTAGACATAGCAGCTTGAAAAGTAGATTATAACAGGTAACGGTTAAGAATCCACAGTGTATCTGTGTGGAAGGATGTTAAGAAGTAGAATTATTTGAAAATTTAAAAAAAGATAGATGCACATATTTACAAATCCAATGTACAGTCTTTTTACGGCATAACCTCACATGCTAACTGGCTAAAACTTTTACATTTTTCCAACTAACGTTTTTCTTACTAGCGATTAATTTTGCTCTATGCTTGAAACATGTTAATAAACAAATTCATTTTCAACAGAGTAAAAATGTTTTGTGACTACTAAAGCACTTTCTAAGCAAAATAATGCTCTCTGGGGTAGGTATTATGGGTATATATATATATATATATATATATATATATATATATATATATATATATATATATATATATATATATATATATATATATATATATATAACTTTCTTTCAGGTGATCAATTATTTTCCTATAAGGTCTTCCCTTGAATATTATTGCTAATGCAAGGACATAAAGGAGTACCCTACAGCCAATCTTATGTATGTATGTACACAGTATGCAGAGCTTACTCATTGTGTTGGGGTGGTAGCCTGAATATTCATGATGTAATAATAAGGGAAGCTTTATCATACTTGAAGGACATAAGGCACTAGGGACTCCCCGTATTTGATTACTGCACAAGAGAGAGAGAGAGAGAGAGAGAGCAAGAGAGAGTGAATAGTGTAATGAAATATTTCTTTCCATCAATTACAATGTGGATTCTCCAAAATACAGAGAATAATCAAAAGGTAGTGGATTAAGGTTTATGATGGGAGTAGCTGAACCCCATCACAATGAAGGGATGTCAGGAGGAGAGGTTCACTGACTGACCCTAGGCCAAAATTTTAACCACATGGCAGTTTACTGGGAGGGTCCCATTCATTGAAAAGCCCAAAATAATGTGCAGCTACTGATGCAGTGGCTTAACACCCAAAGAGCACCCAAATATACATAAATAACATTAATTACCGGTTAGTTTTGACTCAAGAATAACTATTCAGGTTGTGCAATCATTTGTTCTCTTTATTTAAATAAATCATAGCGCTGGGAAAGTACCTTCACAGAGTTTCCAAATCATTCTCACCAAGCAGCAAAATCGTGCACTTTTTATTTAATTTCTTATCAGTAATATGCATGAAGAATTTTTATTATACATGTTGATTAACAAATAAGGTCTTTGCAGACCCTCGTGGTCTCACTTAGTATTGCATGTGAACACCTAACAACCATATTTTAGTAACAATAATCTTTTAGAAAAACTATAATAACCTAAATGTGCAATAGTCAGGAGTGAGTCACCACTCCATACATGTGCAATACGAACATCAGAATATATCAACTACAACTGATGAAGTGCAATATTCTAAGCAATCACAATGTGAAGTCATACTCTTTCAATACCTGCTAGTATAATATTGTCTAATGTCTTCCTGTCAAATTCTAGTAAGTTATTGTGTTGTTAATATTTTAATTATTACTGTATCTGCATTAGTCCTACTGTTATTCAAACTATGTGTTCATTCTTATGTCTTGCATGGGGACCAAAGCAATGTAATTTCATTCATCTTGCACTGCTGTGTATATCTGATCGACAAATAAGTTTAGTTTGACTTGACAACCCACCTGGCCTGGCAACCACTCTTGTTTTTTGAACTTGTTAATTTCCGTACCAGTAACATTCTATCTCCCCAGCATTCGTTGTAACTACCCATCCCAGCCTGAGAAGGTCAGAGCTCACATGAAACAAAATCTCTTTCACATTGTGTTCTAGCCTCCCTTCAGAACCAAACTCTGTAGATCATAGTAACATCCCTTAACCCTGTCAGCACTTTCTTTACCTTCAGTCATCATGTTAATGCATTTTAAAGCTTAATATTAGAATGCAGTTGTAAAACACTTAACTACAATACCTATCTGTGATTTGTACAACTATACAGCTATACTACATATCATGTTTAACAAAAACTATAATTTTAGTGCATTTGTGAAAAAAATGTAAATTAATATGCATTTTGTGAAGAATAATCATATGAAATACATGTTTCTCTAACAGAATCCTCCTATTAGTGTCATAAAATATACAACTGTATTTTGATTTTGATTTTTAATTTCATAAAATACACTTCAGTATTGTAATATTCATCATCTGTAGCGATTGAATTTCATTTATCTTAAGTTCATCATCAGGTACAAGTGGCATTTCATGTTCAGGTGCAATCGAGCAGTTTGTGATTACAGCCTTTAGAACAGAAAATATTAAAACAATTAAAAGAATAATACAAATTATTAGTATGATACCTTGTAATATACTAGTTCCCAGGCTACCAAATACACTGCCCAACCATCCAAAATGTCCATTCTTTGGAACTGCTGATCAAATCTTTGGCCCTCTAATCCATGAAACTGGCCAGCTTTTCTTGTTCATCATGATAGCCACTAATATAAGAACAACACTGACTTCATGTGGGGGCACATGACCTCCTTTTTGCAGCAAGCATTATATCGAGTGACAATCGATTCTGTAACACCAAGAGTTCTCATTTCAGTTATTCCTCGACTTGCCTTTCTAATGTCATGTGAAGTATGGTTAGTTATATCCTGACAAATTTGATCAAGCATGGTGATTTCAAGGATTGTCCTTTACACTCCATACCCAGGAGTAAAAACAGAAAATACTTGCTTCGCCTAGTTGATTGCCAGCTTATTTCTCAGTTTGCCTGCTGGAGGGTTTTTAAAATGCTGAATAGCAGGAGTAATATATCCCACAAAATAACACCCTAACCAGTTTCTGGGTAACCAGGGGTAGGCACAATCACCACAAATGTAGTAACAATCCTCTATCATGCCCATGCCATGCCCCCAGTCATAGCTTTTTAACTATAAAGAATTCCACACACTTTCATGTCTAGTGTCATCGCCTTTGCTAATTCCCAATGGCACAGCCCCATCTCTGGCATATCATGTGTCTCCATGATTTGTGGTGGCAAGCTGAAGAGGTACAACCTTTGAAAAAGTAGTCACATTACACCAGGTTAGATTAGTATCACTAAGTTCTTTCTCAAATGTTACCTGTCATGCAGGAACTGGAATCATGGTAATCCCTGCCCTAGACTGATGAGGTATATGTGAACACACCCAACAGTTTGTCACATTTAAGTCCACAGCATACTGTCGAAGAACTAACAGAAAACTATTTTCTCTCAACCAGGTTATAGAAGGAAGCAGCAATAAAACCAGAGCAAAAGTACCTGCTGTCATTGGATTCATCATGAAGTGCTGCTTACGCTGATTTTCTCCTTAATTTTTCACTGGGGCAGATGATTCATCCTTTACACTTCGGTCTTCTGTCACTGGCAATGATGATTCATCTGGGGCCCCTAGACAACAGGTCTTCCTACAGTGGGATGAGTGAATCCAGGTTGGTAGTACTGCACAGCAGACTGCAGTAAATGCTGTCAGCAGGACTTGATAAGGTTCCTTCCAACGTGGCTGCAGGCAATTCTTCCTCTGGAAAGTTTTCACATAAACCTATTCACCTGGCTGCAGTGAGTGACAGGGCTGGTCAGGAGGTCATGGAAGAGCTTCTTGTACAGTTTTATGATGCTGCTGTAAGAAACGGGCAAGTTGTTGGCAATATGATAATATCACATGATCCGTTAGAGTTAATTCTTCATTTGACACAGGGGGAGCAGCTTGAAGGGCAATGGGTCCCCACATTAATGTTCCATAGGGACTAAAGGAAGAGCCTCAGGGCACTTAAAATTTGTTTCAGCACAAATTTTTGAAATCTTATTTTTAAGGGTCCTATTAACCCTTTCCATCAGTCCAGATGACTGAGGATGGTTGGGACAGTGAAGACTCAACTTAGTGTGCAATATCTTACATAATTGTTTCATTAGGGAATTGTTGAAATGGTAAAATAAGAAATCCAAACCAACACGTAGCTAGACAAAACAATCCTTTAATAACACCTAAAAAAATCAACATGCACAAAGCACCTCAGACTGAGTACTTTCACCTGCTAACAGTCAGGCATCATCAGAGTCATATTGGTGCAGTTCAAAATGCATTTAAATAAGGAACCAAGTACTGACATCATATCCTGCTAGTTTAGCATGTAAAAAAGACTTGAGTATTTAAATATTTAGCTTAGAAAACAATTTTTATAAAAATGTTAACTATTAAAATACACATAAAAATACATAAAGTAAAATTAGCTACTATTTTTATACACAAACATAATGCCCTAAAACCACAATTCTTACTACTAAGACACTTGTGAATTAAAATGCATTTTTCAGCTGATGTTGAAATACATAGCATGTATCATATACCCATTTCAAGAGTGTTTTTTTGTGTCTTTAAAATATTTTGCAAAACACTTTAAGCATGCTAAAACACACTTATATACAATTATACACATTGGAAGCTGTTCAACATGCAGGTTCATCAATGACGGACCGTTTGTTCAGATAGATTCCTATGATAAGACTTTGAGATGTCCAGGGTGCTGCAACTGTAACACCAAATTAGTGGTATACCTGGCTACATGCACCTCATGCCCCACATTTTATGTGGGGAAGACAGTTAGGAGGTTGCATGTTAGAATTATGGAACACAATAGAGACATTAGAAATGCAAAAACAACTAGTGCCTTATACACATGTAGTCTTGTTTGTGCTAATTTCAAAAAGTTTATTTTCTTTGTAATAGACAGAGTATACACCAATGCCAGGGGAGGTGACCAGGATTTGTGTTTGCAGGTGAAGGAAATGGAATGGCAACTAAGGCTGAATGCCAAGGTTAAACCAGGCATTAATGAGTCCATTTCCATGGCTGGTGTATTAAAAATGTGTATAAGTGTGTTTTAGCATTATTTACAGCCCTCAAATCTTACACAAACCTATATTTATCCTTTCCTGGCTTTTTTCACAGGAATGAGTGGAGTATTACAAGGACTTTTAGCTGGTACTATAATTCCCTGTTGTATCAAAGACTGAATTACAGGTTTAATGCCCTGCTCTGTTTTTGGTTTCAGTGAATATTGTGGAACTCTAGGGAGAGGTTGTGATGGATTTAGTTTGATTCTAACTGGTTCTGCAGACTTTAATATACCTATTCATTAGAGTGTTTAGCCCATAAGTTAGCAGCTACCTGCTGCAACAGTTTGTCAGTCGTATGTATGCCTTCAAGAGGCTGTTCCTCAGCTCTGCTAAGACTATGAATACTTCCCCCTCTGATCCTGTTGGAACATCCAGATACACCCCTTCTAGTGTACAGTAATTAGTACAACACAGTTTGCACAGCAGATCTCTCCCTAGCAGATTTACTGGTGAAGTAGTACTCAAAAGAAAATAATGCCTTTCCTTGATCAGACCTAAAGAAATGGGTATATGTTCTGAGACAGGATACCTAACAGCAGCATTTGTTACTCCAACTGCCTTTACTTTATGTTTTGATACTGGTATTTGACTATCTGACGTAACCTTCAATACTGACCTAGTTGCTCTAGTGTCCACCAGGAATGGAATTTCCTTTTCATTTATTTCTATTTTAACATAGGCTCCTTGTTGATCCATTGGCAGTAAAGGGTCAAGATATATTTTTAGTCCATTACCCTGGCATAGTCAGTATGGTGATTCCTGACTCCTTCCAATGTGAGAAGGTGGTGGAGGAAAAGCTGCATTATTATAATTTGGCTGCCATTCAGTCCAGGTATCTTGGACTCTCTGCATTCATATGTGTGGGCATTCTCCTCTCCAGTGTCCTGCTTCTCCACAATTAAAGCAAGATCCTTCAGATGAGGCAGGAGGGGCACTGCCAACTCATTGTTGCCAACCTGCTGCACTTTGTTCTCCTCAGCCAGCACTTTTACTAAATCCCCTAGAAATTCCTTTCCCCCTTCCCCTGCTTCTGGCCCAACCCCCGGGGTTTCTAGCTGCCTGATTTGCAAAGTTAACAGCTTATCTTCCATTTTTCCTGATACTCTGTACAATGATTTCCAGCACTTAATAAAGACTCTGAGTCCTTTCCCTACCAGTCTATGAGCACCTGCTTTATTTGATTTTGGACAGGGGCTTGCAGACCCTGCACAAAGGCTGCTGCGATAGCTGGCTTAGCTTGCTGTTCTGGGTCTGGTATTGCTGAATGTCTAGCAAATACTGTTTCAAGATGACTTAAATAGTCTGAAGGGGCTTCCCTTTATTTTGTTTATATGCTTGTATTTTAGACCAGTCAGTCCTAACTCGACACACATCCATAACTTTGTTTAACAATGCTGCTCTTTTATCTATTAATGCATTCCCTGTGAGAGTAAAATCCATTATTTCAACCTTTTCCAGTAACTGCTTTCTTACTTCATCTTCCAGTAACTGCTTTCTTACTTCATCTGAAGTAACAACCTTAAGCAGTTGATTTAAATCTGTCAAAGTAGAACTGTAACATTCTATTATAGTTTTTAACTTCTCCCTAAACTTGAATGGATCTTCGCTAATATTTGGAAAATGTTAAGACATAGTATGCAAGTCAGCAGCAGTTCAAGGATGATGAACAAGTTCTCTATTATTAGCCCCAAAAATTTCCCTGAGAAGTGCCAAAGATCCTCTTCAGAGGCCACAGCTTCTTGTTGTACCCTATCATGTGAGCATGTATGATGAGCTACAGCAGTGCCAAATACTAATGCCCCTGTTGGAGAAGTAGAAACAGTTTGAGAAGGATAAGAAAAAGGTCCCCCCTTGACTGCATACGCCTGTTCAGAAGATGAATACTGAATAGGAGAACTAATCTGAGATGTAACAGTGTCACAATGAGTTAGTGTCTAATGGACAGTAGATCAAAAGTTAGGGGTCTGAGAAACAGCAGAATCTTGTACATGAGGTACCCACATATGGGAGTGGGGTGTAGTAGCTGCTGGAGGATTATCATCCTCTTTAGAAGTTTCTGCTTTTTGGCCTTCCTCAGCTTGTTCCAAACCTGCTAAGACAGGATAAAAGGATCCCTTTTTATTGATCTGTACTACCTTCTTAACCTTTTTTACCTGTTGCGATACTTTACTATTAGTATCTTGTAACCCCCTTAAACCTGACTCCTTTTCCCTTGTAAGTGTTTCAGTGTACCAAGAATAAAATATTGCCATTTGTTCCTCACTTACTTTTCTTTTTCTTCCAAAATACCTTTCAGTGTTATTAATTCATTCATATCATAAGCTCCATTTAATGGAAATACCCCACCAGAACAATTCTTAGTAAGATGAAAACACTCATGCATTCAACTTTCTTTACTATAATGATGATACATAAAATATGCAGGTGTTCCCTTTTCAGGGTTTCAAACCTGCTTGGTTATCTTCATGTCATATTTCATCACTTTCTTTACCTTCATGTCATTAATTCTGTTGTCATGAGTTTGATCAGCCTTTTCCCACAGCACTCCCTTGTTTTCATCCCATCATGAGCTCAAAAGTTACAGCTCCAGCACTGCAATTGGGATAACAGGGCAGATAGGTACTGTGTCCAGAACTGATCACTCTTATGGACCCTCTGAGGGTACTTTCACACAGTCACAGCTGGACTTTATTTAACAACACACACACACACACACACACACACACACACACACACACACACCTATTTCCCAACATGCTGTAGGCTCATAAATTTGAATTAACTCGGCACACACACACACACCCCAACATCTCTACATGCTGAGGCTCATGAATTTGAATTAACTCTGCACACACACCTACGTCCCAACATGCTGTCAGCTCATGATATGAAGTAACTCTACACACACACACACACACACACACACACACACACACACACACACACACACACACACACACACACACACACACACACCTACATCCCAACATGCTGTAGACTCATGAATTTTGAAGTAACTCTGCACACACACCTGCATCCCAACATGCTGTAGGCTCATGAATTTGAAGTAATTCTGTACACACACCTATGTCCCAACAAGCTGTAGGCTCATGGATTTGAAGTAACTCTGCACACACACCTATGTCCCAACAGGGTTTATATTAGTACATCAAAGTATTACTACATCAAATGTACTAATATCGAACCCTTTGCATCGAACACTGAATATAGTGAAGTTGCAGAATATCGAATACTTTCCTAAGGAAAGTATTCGCTGGGCCGTTTCTGCAGCTTCGCTATTTCCTCGACTGTGGAGCGAAGGTTATGGATCAGGTTAAGGTAAGTGTGCGAACGAAGGTGAGTGTGCAATAGGGACCTTAAGGTTAGGGAACGGGTAAGGTGAGTATGCGATAGAGACTTTAGGGTTAGGGAGTGGGTAAGGTGAGTGTGCGGTAGTTACGGACCTTAGGGTTAGGGTTGGGTTAAGGTAAGTGGATAGCTAGTAGTGTATGTATGGTTTAGTGTAGGGTTTTGTTAAGTGTATGTGTGTGGATTATGTATTTTGGTGTGCTTGTGTTGTGTGCATGTTTGTTGGAACAGCAAATATTTTCCCTGGGAAAAATTTGCTATTCTGAGTGTTCGATGTTGTGGTGTTTCGAGTGAAATGGGTTCGATATTAGAACATTCGATGTAGTAATACTTCGATGTTCTAATATAAACCCGTCCCAACATGCTATAAGCTCAGGAATTTGAAGTAACTCTACTTTTAACTTTCTCTCTCTCTCTCTCTCTCTCCAGTCATACATCACACAACAACAAATACATCAGTCATACATTAAAGAAGCACAAAGCAGTCATGCCTGTTACCTTCTTTTATCCTGATGGTACCACCCTTGACACAAGGTGCCTCCTTGTGTTAAGTTCTCTTTTTGATATATGCACATATACATTAATAACTTGTCCTTAGTTCCTGTGGGATTCTCCCACTACAATTCTGAAGGTACCGCCCTTGACACAAGGCACCACCTTGTGTGTGTGTGTGTGTGTGTGTGTGTGTGTGTGTGTGTGTGTGTGTGTGTGTGTGTGTGTGTGTGTGTATATATATATATATATATATATATATATATATATATATATATATATATAGATATCCATACAGATTAATAAATGTTTTCTTACCTCTTGTGGGGACCACCCACTGTTATTTTTACATGCATCTAATAAGCAGATTTCTGTCATTCCACAAGTCAGCAGACACAACACCTAACAAGCAACTCAGTCATTCAACAAACAGTAACAGCATATACTTAAAACAGCAAAGTCGGCCAGTCAACAAAACAGTCACACAATATACTTAAAAGCAAAGTCAGTTATTCAACAAAAGAGCACACATCATATACTTAAGAAGGAAATTCAGTTTGTTAACAACACAATAAACACATTTCCAGTATTACTTTTAACTGCAGTTTTCTAAAAGATAGGAAAGAAAAAAAAGAAAAAAAAATTCC